>NC_068300.1:14814771-15057271 GCF_025860055.1 Xyrauchen texanus | reverse complement strand
CCCACAGACACACACACACAAACACAGAAAACAGTCCCCTTTTTCTTGTTCTTTTTCATGCTTTCAGTATTATGGTTATCAGCTCCGTAACTTTATACTCTTCCTTTCATGTAAAATACATTGTTACATGCCCCCCCCTCAACACACACATACCAGCATATGCCCCTGGGAGGTGTAATATTATCTGATGTGTCCCTCCCTGAAACACTCTTCTCTAAAGGTAGGGGAATGCAAAAAGAGAGGAAGAGAGTGGAAGAAAAAGGAAACAGAAATGTACAGAGAGTTTGTGACTGGGCAAACGGCTGTAATATACACACACATTTACTAAATGTCTAATCTAAATATCTAAATGGGGAGATACCATAGACTTCTATTGTTTTTATAATAATAATAACTTCGCGATTTAGCAAAGTGCTTCACAAAACATAAAATCAAAAACACACAGTAAAACGTATCGGTTACCTAACGTAACCTCGGTTCTCTCTAGATGAGGGAACGAGTATTGCGTAAGCTAGCTTACGCTATGGGAAAGATTCATCTTTTCTGAGATATTGAAGCCAAAAAATTATCCTTAATTTTTGTATCCACTGTCAACGCAGTGCGGCAGCTGCAGACCTTGAGCGGGCTAGCTAGCGAGCTCATAGGTTGCTCTGCGGCAACTGCTGCAGCCTATAGACGAGCTTGGGCGAACTCGCATCCAATGAGAGGCGTCCGCGCGCTCACTGCAACAAAGCCCGCCAAAATGGGCGTGACTAGAGTGCATATAAGCGTAGTTCGTAGGCTGGAACCCTGGTTTTCATTGACTGAAGCGAAAAGTCGCTCGTGGCGCGAGCACGGCCGGCTACGCAATACTCGTTCCCTCATCTAGAGAGAACCGAGGTTACGTTAGGTAACCGATACGTTCTCTTACGAGAGGTTCTCTCGTATTGCGTAAGCTAGCTTACGCTATGGGAACCCATTGTCAACGCCGTCGCGCCAAGCATCCACTGTATGAGCCCCAGGGAATTAAGGGGGACCGGGGAGCCCTTATGAGTGGGGAAATAATATTTGGCCGGCAAGAATGCGGGTCATTGATTGTGTAATACATAAGCACATAGTGGGAAGGGAACGACAGAGCGGCGGTGCCGGTCTGTGTGGAATGTGTCCCATCAGTGCAGCTCACCAGGGGAGCTGTAGCGTATTAAACCGCTAGTAGTTTTGCCTGCAGAGCGGGCACTTCCATATTGTAAAATCTGACAAAGGTGGAGGGAAGTCCATCCCGCTGCCACACATATGTCGTGAATGGAAATCCCGCTGGACCATGCCCACGAGGATGCCATGCCTCTAGTGGAGTGAGCCCTAATGCCCAACGGCATGGCAGGTCTTTTGACGCGTATGCAGCAGCAATAGCGTCCACTATCCATCTAGATAGTGTCTGTTTCGAGGCGCGAGACCTTTGGTGCGCCCTCGAGCGAAACGAAAAGCTGCTCAGAGCGTCTGAAAGCGGCGGAGTATACAATCTCAGTGCTCTGACCGGGCAAAGGAGATTGGCGTCGTGTTCAGCTATCGGTGCTGGCAGCGCCGATAGGAAATGACCTGTGCTCTGAAAGGAGTACCGATCACCTTGGGAACATAGCCGTGTCTAGGCTTTAAAATGACCTTGGAGTCACTTGGTCCAAACTCAAGACACGCATGCGCTGACAGACAGCGCGTGAAGGTCTCCCACACGTTTGACTGATGACAGGGCAGTCAGAAAAGCGGTTTTGAGTGAAAGGTATTTCAAATCCACGGATTGAAGTGGTTCGAAAGGGGGCTTTCATAGTTTCGAGAACTATAGAAAGATCCCAGATAGGAACCGATGGGAGCGCGGGGGTTCATCCTTCTAGCTCCCCTGAGGAAGCGGATGACCAGCTCGTTTTTACCCCATGACTGGCCGTGCAGGGGTTCAGCGAACGCCGCAGCGGCCGCCACTACACTTTGGCGTGGATGGGGATCTGCCCTTATCCAGCAGCTCTTGTAGAAATCATGAGCAGCGACGACACCCCACATGTCCGCGGGTCCAGGTCTCGGTCGGTGCACCATTTTGAGAACACAGACCATTTTGGCGCATAGAGTCTTCTCATGGAAGGGGCTCTAGCGTGTATGATGGTGTTTATTACTCCTTCTGGCAGAGCGGCGGGTAGTCGTTGATCACCACGCATGCAGCCCAGCGCTCTGGGTGGGGATGCCAGATTGTGCCGTGAGCTTGAGAGAGGAAATCTGCTCTCACTGGGATGGGCCGCGGCTGTCAGTGACAGCTGCGTAAGCTCCGGGAACCATGTCTGATTCTCCCAGCGTGGGGCTATGAGGAGCACCGAGTGGCGTGTTTCCCTGATCCTCTGCATTACCTGTGGCAATAGCGAGGCGGGAGGGAAGGCGTAAGCGGCGTCTGGGCCAGTCCTGGGCCAGCGCGTCCTCGCTTTCGAGAAAAATATTGGGCAGTGAGAGTTCTCTTTGGGCGCAAAGAGGTCTATCTCCGCTCTGCCGAATAGGTGCCATAACGTCTGGACTGTTTGGCGTGCAGGGACCATTCCCTGGGGAATATTGTCTCTGGACAGTCTGTCGGGCCGTCGTTCAGGTGGCCTGGCACGTCGTGTCGCCCTCAGCGGCGCAGGTGGCACTGGGACCAACTCAGTATGCGTTTAGATCAGATGGAAGAGGTTCCTGGATCTGACACCGCCCTGGCGGTTTAGGTAGGATACCACAGATCTGTTGTCGAGCGGACCAGGGCGTGGTGACCCTGAATGACCGGGAGAAAGCGCCGCGGCGTACTCGACCGCTATCATTTCCAGACAATTTATGTGAAGGAGCTTTTCCTGAACTGACCATAGGCGAAACCGGAGAGCCCTCGCGGACCGCGCCCCAACCCGTGTTGGGCGGCGTCTGTCGAGATGACTTTCGGCGAAATACAGCTCCCATTGTCACTCCCGCTGATACCATTCGGCCACTGTCCAGGGCTGCAGAGCTGAAATACAGGTCTGAGTCACCTTGATGGGCTGGCGGCCTGTGGCCCAAGCCCGGCGAGCCGCGGTGTTTAGCCAATGCTGAAGCGGGCGCATGTGCAGTAAACCCAGCTGAAGTACTGCTGCGGCTGAGGCCATGTAGCCTAGCACTCTCTGAAATTTCTTCAGAGGTGTGAGGCTGTTCATCTGAAATGACGCTGGCTAGTCGCTGCACCGCAGCCTGCGCTGTGTAGATAAGCGAGCCGTCATTGCCACTGAGTCTAGTTCTATTCCAAGGAAGGAAATTGTCTGACTGGGCTGTAGTGAGCTCTTGGTCCAATTGACTGCAAGGCCCAAACTGTTCAGATGACTGAGGAGAACTGTCCTGTGAGACAGAAGCTCCGTATGTGATTGTGCCAAAATCAGCCAATCGTCCAAATAGTTCAGAATTCGCAAACCCTGACTCCGCGGGGAGTGCGGCGCCAGCGTCCATGCGCCGTGAAAGTACGAGGTGCTAAGGACAGGCTGAGCGGAAGGGCGGTGTATTGATAAACCTGGCCGTCGAGGCGAATCTCAAGAATGGCCTGTGACGGGGATTTATCTGAATCTGAAAGTATGCATTTTTCAGATCGAGAGAAATAAACCAGTCCCCTGGCGCACATGCACGAGGAGTTTGCTGGTTGTAAGCATTTTGAGCGGTCTTTTGCAA
Organism: Xyrauchen texanus; assembly: GCF_025860055.1. Lineage (NCBI taxonomy): Eukaryota > Metazoa > Chordata > Actinopteri > Cypriniformes > Catostomidae > Xyrauchen > Xyrauchen texanus. Next base: position 15,053,602 of record NC_068300.1, on the reverse strand, counting down.
GCGCTTTGTTCAAAACCCTGAGATCTAATATTGGTCTGAGGCGCCCGTCTTTCTTGGGGACAAGAAAATAGCGGCTGTAAAACCCGACTTCAGCTCAGGGAGGCGGCACTCTCTCTATGGCCCTTTTGCACAGAAGGTTTGCTATTTCTGAGCGAAGCATGCACGCTGCTTCCGTGTTCAAAGTAGTTTCGAGCGGCTCTGAAGCAAGGAGGGCGGCGATCGAACTGTAGCAAATAGCCCTGTTTTATTGTGCTTAACACCCATTCGGATATCCCTGGAATATCTTCCCACGCTTTGAAGCGTAATGTTAGAGGGTGAATGGCCAAATCGCTCTGATTGCCGCACATAGCAGCTGAACAGAATGTGTGGCGGCTTACTGTGCTTATGCTGGACTGCTCGCAGACAGCATGGACAAGCTGTTCTGTGAGTGACTTCCGATTGAGGTGAATGGGGAAAGAGTCACGTCTGTTAAGTGATGCTTAAGCATAGCCGCGAGCGCGGGACTTACATACAGAGAAGTGTTTGCTGGCCGTGTGACAGAGCGGGCAGAGAATGGGCGCGCGCGTATTCGTGAGCGCATTTATTGACTCTAACACTCGAGTGGTTCAGTAACCGCTTTTGAGTGTGCTCTGATGGGGACACGGGCGTGTAATGCTTGTGTGTAGAGGTGAACACTAGATTGTGGGCACATTTTCTACACATAAGGCTGGTCAGTGTGACAGAGCGGCCAGAGAATGGGCACGCGCGCGGATTAGGTAGGTGCGTTTATTAACCCTAACACTCGGCGGTCGTAACCGCTTTATGTGAGTGTGCTCTGATAGGGACACGGGACGTGTAATGCTTGTGTGTAGGGGTGAACACTGAATTGTGGGCACATTTTCTACACATAAGGCTTTATTTTGGGTCGACGTGGAAACGGCGTTTGAGTGCAGGCAAGCGGGTAATATCACCGGCTTGTTGGCTGCTGAATCCACCACTGCAGTAGCCTGAGAGAAGGGGACTGACAGGGGGCGTACGGGACTTACATACAGCTGGCCGTGTGACAGAGCGGGCAGAGGAGAGGCGCGCGCGTTTATTAACTCTAACCGCTTATGTGAGTGTGCTCTGATAGGGACACGGGATGTGTAATGCTTGTGTGTAGGGGTGAGCACTGGATTGTGGGCACATTTTCTACACATAAGGCATGTTTACTCTTTACAAGATTTCTTTGGGTCGCCGTGAAAGCGGCGTTTGAGTGCTGAGCAAGCGGGTAGTATCACCGGCTTGTTGGCTGCTGAATCCACCACTGCAGTAGCCTGAGAGAAGGGGACTGACAGGGGCGAAGCTTTGACGGTGGTCGGCCGTGGTGGGACTGAGCCGTCGTTTTCTCAACAACGCTAGGAGGACTTCGGTTGCTCAGGTTTCAGTACAATCTTAGGCGAGGCCGCGCAGAGGCGGCGGTCTCGCGGCGGCTGTCTGAGCGCTGATCGAGGCGGCAGCCCTGTCGGCAGCTGAGAAGTCTGGCTTGTTGAGCTGAGGCTGTGAAGAGGCTGCGTGCAGGAGGCTGGTCACGTGGGCGGCCTGCAGAGGAGCTAAGCGACGAGGCAGAAAGAGATTCATGGCTTGGGCTCGAGCGGTCAACAATGCCACTCACCGCGGAACCGAAGAGACCGGACAGAGAGGCGGCGTAGTGCGTTCAGCTTCTCCCAAGTCGGCTAGTCAGATCTGAAACAGCCTCTGTCTGTAAGGCGGCCATGGAATGCAGAGCAGATCGCGGCTTGGCGGCGGTATAAGCGCGGCCAACACAGGCGGAAGTAGTTCTGCAGGCCTTAGGCGGGAGCACCAGCTAGACCACCATCTCGCGAGGGCGGGCAAAGGTGCGGCGTGGAGTCTGTTGGGAGCCTGCTCAGGGGCGGTGAGCACTTTCGAGCCCGAGGCGGTCGGCGGCCTGTGTGAGGAGGCGTTAGTTCCCCTTCGACTCGGCGCAGGTCCTGCTGGATTCCTGGGCGAGGAGGGCGTGTGAGCCTGACCACTCCTCGCTGTCGAAGCCATGATGGAACAGCCCTTATCCTCCGCTTCTTAGTCCGAGATGGCAGCAGAGCAGCCGCTCGGCGGCAACTGCTGGCGTCCGGTGGGCGGGGAGGGTGAAAGCGATGCTTTCGAGGGAGGGGCTCGGCGAGGCAATCGCTTCTACCACTGGTTCCGGCAGCCTTTGAGAGCGGCGCTTTTACTGCGCGGCTGAATGGAAGGCGGCGGCGGCTCGGTCCTGGCGCTCGAGTCGAGCCCGCAGGGTCGACATCGGAAGCTCCTCGCAGAGATCGCATCCGCCTTCAGCGAGGCGAGCTCTGCATGCCCCAGTCCCAGGCAGAAGCGCCAGATGGCGTGGTGGTCTCCGGTGCTGAGAGGGGCGGCATGAGGCGCAAGTGGAGCGAGGCATCTTTAAAAGACGCTCGTACTCTTTTGTGAAGTTCATAAGAACTAGCTTGCTTTAAAAGGATACGTCGCCGGATGGCGTAGCTCGCAGGACGGCTGAAGGTGGCGAAGACGGCCGGCTTCTTCGGCGCTGTCCACGCTTGCTTGATGCCCCTCGAGCGGCGCGCGGCTTCCAGTTCAGAGATGCTGAAGAGCTTCGCTGAAGAGATGAAAATCAGGGTTCCAGCCTACTGAACTACGCTTATATGCACTCTAGTCACGCCCATTTTGGCGGGCTTTGTTGCAGTGGCGCGGGCGCCTCTCATTGGATGCTGAGTTAGCCCAAGCTCGTCTATAGGCTGCAGCAGTTGCCGCAGAGCAACCTATGAGCTCGCTAGCTAGCCCGCTCAAGGTCTGCAGCTGCCGCACTGCGTTGACAATGGATACAAAAATTAAGGATAATTTTTTGGCTTCAATATCTCAGAAAAGATGAATCTTTCCCGTAGCGTAAGCTAGCTTACGCAATACGAGAGAACCTCTCGTAAGAGAACTCACTCACATATTAGTAAAAGCAAGTCTATACAAATGAGTTTCTAAATGAGATTTAAAATGAGCTTTTATATAAAAACCTACTCCTACAGTTTCTTTTATATATAGATTTAAATTTCAGAATTAACAAAAAAATATGTATTAGAAAAAAGTATTTGCTTTGTTAATGAATTGATTTCCTAATTTTGGACATTTACGAATCTCCCCAAAGGACGGTTTTGCCAGATTTAGCTCAGTTATTGAGGCAATTTTGTCCCCAAACTATAGCTAAGTACGCACGCGCGCACACACCACACACACACACACACACGCACAAACACACAGCATGTCTAGCAGCAGTGTTTTTCAGTGTCTTCTGATCAGGTCAATTCAAATATATTTGTATAGCGCTTTCACAACAGGTGTTGTTTCAAAGCAGCTGTACATTAAATTATGCTATAACAGAAAATGAATGAAAATAATGCCCGTATTAGATATTCATGTTTAGAACTATTAGTGTTTAAAATGAGTAAACTAATTAAGTGTTGTGAGGTAACCTTGGCTTATGTTGTTTTATTTTTTGAAAAGATGAAAAGTCCCCAAGGACAGTGAAAAGAATTTGCAACTAAAAATAGAATGAGCAAAAGCATGAAGACACATAAAACCATTTAATGCCATTCCATTTCCTAATTTCTAAACTAATTCTATCATCCTTTTCCCTCAAGATTAAGCTTATAAAATGCATATACAAATACAAAGTATGATTGTCACTTTGTCACATACTGTTAAACATTTGTTTGTGGGGGTAATACTATTAATTTGCTAAAACTATTTATTAGCTGTTTTATTGCTTTGTATATTGGTAGGCCTAAAGTGTATCATGTTTAGCGATAGACTGATTCATCAGCCATGAATTGTTGGCATCAGCTGAAAACCGTGTTCACTATGGTGATTAACAGAAGTGTTAGGTCCCCCTTGTATCAAGAGTTTTACTGAATTTGGAATAAATATTGTGTAAAATAAGTGTTCAGTATTTCATTGTTTTACAAAGTACATATTGTCATTTCATTGTTTAACCCATACTGGTCAATCACTAATCGTGTTATACACTGAATTGTATATGTTGCATCTGATGTGTGTATATTGTGGGCACACGTAAAAATTCCCCATAAAGTAGTCATACTTGGCCAATAAATTTCAACTTCACATGAGAGGAAATTTAAGAGCAATTCAATTGCTCTTTGCAACCTGTTCTACTGTTCATAACAGTTTTATTATTCACTACACATAATTTGTATTTGTATAAGTATTCATAATCATACAGCAGCCTTAAAAATGTTTTTGATCAATCAGATACACTTAAACTACTGGTTAAACCATCAAACTCATGTGTTGGACTGCTCCGTTTCGATATTGTGTATGGAGTAAGAATGGTGTGTTCCGCCAGAGGAAAGGGGTCAGTGGGAAACTGGACACCGGGCCAAGCCCTGTAGCCAGACACGCCTTCACAGCTTTGAATGATTGTGTGTGCAACGATGTGAGCAACACTGTTCTCTCTTGCACTAGCTCATTGATTCAGCTATCTTTATACAGCAACCAGAGTTTATACATGGTGTTTACACACATTAGTCTCCCTACGTTTGCATTGGAGTGTGTGTGTGTGTGTGTGTGTGTGTGTTGATCTTAAAAAATGAGCTGAAACTTAATATAAAAAAGCACTCTAGCATTAAAGTGCTCCCTTCCCCTTTGATTGCAGCAGAAAAAAATGCTGCTTAATTATTTATGAGTTCTTGTGCTTGTGTCAGCTTTTCATTAATTATTTAAATTAATCTCATTAATGAAAGGCCAGGTTTCATGAGCATTTAATTAAATTATAACTTGCTTCCCAGATGTCGATGTGCTTGTTAAATAATGTGCTTAGTCTGGACCCAAAGCTGTCAGCCAGGTCTCAACCCTAAACTTCACACAAGCACCGTAATACATAACATTAGTGCATGTTATAGTTTTCATGATCAGGTGGACAACTGCCGGATAATTGTATTAATCACAGACATCAATGATGGTTAAATGGATAGTTCCCAGCTAAAATGTACTCACTGTCTTATTGTTCAAAACTGTTTTAACCTCAGTCACCACTGCTATTTATAGAAAAAAGGTGCAATAAAATTGACCTAACCTCTCCTTTTGTGTTCCACAGAAGAAAGAAATTCAAATTGGGTTGGAACAACATGAGGGTGAGTAAATTACATTTTCTTTTTTGTTTGGATTGAACTATCCTTTTAATAAGTCATGCGAGGTAAAGATTCTATATGATTTAAGAAAACCCTGATGGACACACCAAGGCTTTTGCCCATTATCCTGATTTCACATTGTAACTAAACGCCTATATCGGTCACCACGTAAAAGTGCTTTTTTTTTGCGATTTTCTTTTATTGATTTGCATGTAAACTCCAAAAAACAGGTTTTATAATAAGTCAACTTTTGATAGTTATCAGTGTTTTGTTGTATATCAACAAACTCCAATACATCTACACAATTCTAAAAACATCAACAACATCTATTACTAGTATGCAAGGATTCTGAAATGAATATTGTCTAATCAAACCAGCAGCTTGTTTTGACAGCTCATACGGACTCAAAGAGAGTGGATACTTCAAGTTAGTATAATAAAGCTCAACACATGCACTCAAATACACAACATTCACACTAAAATGCAAAAAGTTATAAAAACAGAAGTTGGCTTTGGGAGTCTGTTTGGAATATACTCGTAGCAAAATACAAGTACAAATATAGGACATATATTTATGCAACAGTGCTCTTTATTTATGTCACTTGCATAAAAACTAATCGAAATATCCTAATCTTATAATGTCAATCTGAGAGATTGTAAGCACCGTAGACCTGTTTACAAAGCTATAAAATGTGATGAGTTGAGCTTAATTTAATGGCTTATGGAAAGCCATTGTCTGGCACTTCATTTATGTGTGTACCTTCTACAAATTGCAAGAAATGTGTATTACTGTAAATTTGACAACTGAAGTGAGTCAATTTAAGTGTTAAGTTTTAAACACAAGCAAAAGCTGTAAATTACAGATAAGCATTTTTCACTTCAGTGAGACAAACACCAAACTAAATGTATATTTGTCTTTTGGTCATTGCTTTAATCTGTTTGCCTTAAGGACAAGAAACTTGCTTTGCAATAAAGTTAGATACTTTTTCTTTTCTCAGTGTAGAAGATGTTTAAATATCTCATGAAAATTAAGTGGCTGTGGCAACATTTTTACCAATAATATTATGTGGCTCCTTACACATATCACGGCAGGTCCAAGGTTAAATGTTCACTGTGAAATGAGTGGCGCTAAAAGCAAGTAAATGTTTCTCCCAAACACAAAACCTATCTACCTACCTCCCTACCCTAAACCTAAACCTAACCTAAAGTGTCATAAAAGCAATAGTGACATGAAAAATGCAATTACTGAAGCAACCACATAATTTTGTGGGACTTCAATGATACTTTTGGCTCACATGTTGACATGAGTGCGCTTCTGCATGGTATCCCGGTCCTTTTCATAAGTGCAACTGTGCAATTTGATCACACTTGAATAAACTTGTTAATGTAGTTGGTTATGTAATGCAAACATTAAAATGTATCACTTTTAAATCATGCACTCGCACATGCACAAGTGCTTAGATGTTGTAAGATGGCATTGTGTAAGGATCAGGGCAAAAAGTACATGTTTATGAAAAGATAATCTTCCGTTTTACTCATGATTTGTGTGAAAGTGAAAAAAGTAATTGTTGCAGCACCTTTATGGCCTTTTCTGGGCAATTGTTTTGTTCCAAACAAGCTTTTGAACGGAAACAATGGATTCTTATGGTGCTATTTACATTGTGTCTGACAAATCATCCGGCAACAATCTGGATTTTTTTTTTTATGGAGAGTGGTTCGATTTATTTTCTATGGACTGCGATGAAAACTGACCGATGAGTTAAGAGCTTTTTGTCATTTTAGTAGCGAGGCTCAGCAGTTCACTTGGACTAAACTCGTAGTAAAATATCCTATAAAAAGACTTTAAACGTGTTATATTTTACTGTAAACAAACAAAATGCAAGAACTTCGCTGCTATTTTAGTAAGGATAATATAACAAAGTTTTACAATAATTTAAATAAAGCCAGAGCCGGTGTTTTTTTTAAATAATTTTTAATATTATGCAGCATATTTTATACTATATATGTGTGGAGGTGAGGGCGTGGACAAGCGCCCATCTGGGGAGAGAGAAAGAAGTAAGGTCATCAACCTGAGATGAATTATGGCTAAGTACCATTTCTATGTTCACAGTGAGAGTTGGGGGAGCTAAAAGATGGCACAGTCCTCCGAAAGAGGAAGAGCTGAATCTGAGCACAGTCTGAAAAGCAGCAGTTTTACGTTGGCCACTGAGAAGAATTATATTTGTTATTGTTGTATTCAGAGTGTGTAAATAAACTCGATTCACTGAAGCCGTCTCCCGCTTCTTCCTTTTGATGTAAATACGAGCATCTGTTACACCGGTGCCAAAACCCGGGACAAGGAGGAAGAGCACATTGCAATGGAGTCATCTTCGCCGCAGGAAGAAGTGTTCCGATCCCTCATCAGGATCCACCAGGCTCAACACCAGGCTCTCATAGATCTGCAGGCGGAGCAGCAACAGTGCTTCGAGGCGCTCCACAGACGGACGTTGCAGAGCTTGGTGCCACAGGAGGGGGCGCACACCGCGACCCCGGCAGCAGCAAACCCCCATGTGTTGCTTGCGAGAATGGGGGTGCAAGATGATCCGGAGGCCTATCTGGAGCTCTTCAAGTGCACAGCCCAAGCCCTGGAATGCCCGTGGGCAAAATGGGCAGTTCACCACTTACCGCTGCTGACCGTGGAGGCCCAACTTTCGGCCCAACAGCTCCCGGTCGACAACCTCCTGAGGTACCCCGAGCTGAAGAAAGCCATCCTGCATTGGGTTGTCTGCAGTCCAGGAGGACCACTAGCGGATGCAATCCCTGACACTGAACGAAGTCAGCCGCCCGTTTGCTTTTGCTCAACAGCTATGTGATGCCTGCCAGCAGTGGGTGCTGGCTGAGGAGCCCAGGGACATCGGGCATGTCATAGATCTCGTGGTGCTGGAGCAATTCTTCTCCTGACTACTGAAAGGAACAGCGGATGGGTCCAGTGCCACCGTCCGCTGTCGCTAAATGAAGCAGTGCAGTTGGCGGAGGACCATTTAGCGGTGTACACGAGGCTGCTATATGGGGAGGGATCTCGATGATCCCTCCCCTTCCCCTCCTCCCTTTCTACCTATCCCGTTCCACCGTAAATGGTGGAACAATCCCCTGAGACTGGTGCCCCAGCTCTACCCATTCTTCCTCTCAGGTGGGGGAAGCTGCCGCCACTAGTGTGGGTGTGAGGTTTGGGCCAGTCGGTTGGAATTGCGGGGAGCCGGGTCATCATCCGTGAACAGTGCCTGGTGATGGAGGTGGGGAGTCCTGTGGAGTGTTAGCCATCATGAAGGAAAATTGGGAGGAGGGACCTTCACAAAGCAAAAATATGTTCTTGACCCGAGAGCAAAACTCCACACACTGGGGCATCTATCACAGGAGAAGATGCTACAAGCGCAAGAACATCAGTCCCCGCTGTATAACAGGGGAGCTCGGCTACGGGAGTTTGCACAGGGTGATATAGTACTTGTATTGCTGCCCACATTGAGCTCTAAATTACTCATGAAGTGGCAAAGGTCCTTTTCGGTCACACTGCGAGTTGGGGATCCCCATAACGCCGATGTCTCATGAGAAAACGCCCTTCTTGACAACGTTTGGATTACACCAATTTGTGACCCTTCTTTTCAGTTTGTTTGGGACCCCGGCTACATTTCAGCATCTGATGGACAGAGTCCTTAGACCACATGCTGCGTATGCCACTGCTTAGTTGGATGATATCATTACTTACATTAATGATTGGCAGCAGCACATGCAGCATCTGGGAACCATTTTGAGGTCGCTGCGACGAGCGGGACTCACAGCAAACCCGAAGTGCACAAATGGTCGGGTGGAGGTATGGTATCTAGGGTTCTACTTGGGGCATGGGCAGGTGCGACCACAAATTAATAAAACTGCAGTGATTGCGACCTGCCCGAGACCTAAGACCAAAAAAGAGGTGAGACAGTTTTTGGGGCTGGCCGGCTTTTCAAAGGTTTGTGCCTAATTATTTGGACGTCACCAGCCCACAGACTGATCTCACTAAAAAGGGAGCTCTAGACCTGGTTCAGTGGATGGAGCCATGCCAACGAGCTTTCACACAGGTAAAAGCTGCACTTTGTGGTGGGCTGCTTCTGCATTCCCCTGATTTCTCTCTCCCTTTTGTTTTGCAAGTGGACGCATAGGACAGGGGGCTGGGTGCTGTACTGTCCCAAGTGGTGGAGGGGGTGGGAGTGCCCGGTGAGATGGAGTGTATGGCCATCATGTGGCCGGTCCTCACCCTCCGCTATTATTTGCTGGGACGAGCATTCACCCTCTGTTTGGGACATGCCCTGCTCCAATGGCTCCATTGCATGAAGGATGTCAACGCCCAGATCACCTGTTAGTATCTGGCACTCCAGCCATTTGAGTTTGAGGTGGTCCACAGACCGGGGGCACAGATGGCTGTTGTGTACTTCCTCTCCAGAAAGGGGAGGGGGGGGGGCAGTCTGAGAGAGAGAAAGCAGTAAGGTCATCCACCTGAGATGAATTGTGGCTAAATACCATTTCTATGTTCACACTGAGAGTCGGGGGAGATAAAAGACGGCCCAGTCCTCCGAAAGAGGACGAGCGTAGCCTGAGCACAGTGTGTGTTATGGAAGCTTCACTGTCTGGCCGCTGAAAAGTGTTATTTTTGTTTGACTTGCATTCAGAGTGTGTAAATAAACTCACGTGATTCGCTGATGCCGTCTCCCGCTTCCTAGTTTTTATCCAAATACGAACATCTGTTACAACATGTTATTCTTAATTAACATTATTCAGCATGTATTTATTTCACTTTACCTTGTCATATATTATCGGCATTATAAAAACAGTTGACTTTGGGAGTCCGTTTGGAATATGCTCGTAGCAAAATATAAGTGCAAATATAGGACATATATTTATGCAACATTCCTCTTTACTCATGTCACTTGGATAAAAAAACCCCCACAGATTATATACTCCTCAAAATGCATTAACACCATGGAAAGAACATAATGAAACAGCTATGCCAAATTAGGTAAATAAATGCTTTAACAGCGTTCAATATATTAATATCTAGTATTGACAGCTGAACGCTGGAAACTAGTATAAATATGTTTGTATAACATCAACAGTGCTGCTTTCTGAACAGGGGTGAATTCGTTTTTAGTTAGATTTTTTATGGACTTGGCGTGAATAGACCTTTCGTTGGAAGTTTGTCTCGCAAAATCATCACAGATTTGGTGTGAACAGGCCTTGTTCATTGTTTATTTCACCAGGAAACTGCCTTGATACATACAATGAAAATCCTTTTGCAAAAATGTAGGTATAGTAATGTGATTCTATGTGAACAGCTCAGTATGCGGCTCACTTTTACTCTTTTTAGTTTTTTGTGGTTATTCGCCAAGTCAAGTTAATCAGGGAGCTGTAAATATGTGAATGTAAGGTGATTGCAATGCCCTGTTTTCTGTTTGCCTTTTCTTTGCCTCTTTCTCCCTCTCTTTAGGTGTGTGTGTGTGTGTGTGTGTGTGTGTGTGTGTGTGTGTGTGTGTGTGTGTGTGTGTGAGTGTGTGTGTGTGAGAGAGTGTGTAACCTGAGTCCTCTCTCTTTGTCTGTGGTCTGTGCTCTGGGGCACAGACTGCGCCAGAGGAAAAGGCTGCAGCTACACCCCCCTTTTCATTTTACTCCTCTGCTATTTTTCCTTAACATCCAAAAGCATTGATCCCCTGAGTCACAAAATACTCCCTCCACCCACACCTTAATCCCCCCTTCCTCTCCCTCCATTACCCCAGACACCCCCAGATCAGTATCTTTCCTCATATGGATTATGGATGCCTGTCTATCTTTTCCTAAGCACTGGGATAGACATACACAAAATAAAAAAGGAAAAAAACAGCACAAATCTAATATGTCAATGTGGCAACACAAATGAAAGACTGATTAAATGTATTTCTTTTTTCTAGGAGAAAGAAAGAAAGAAAGAATTGACATTGAGTACAGTCTTATAACACACTTATACTTGGCTGAAATTGTTTCTGCAGTGAGCAGCGTTAGTGTATTGTACCGAGTCTCTATGTGTGCATGTGTGTGACACTGCTCAGACTTGTGGTGGCCATATGGCTACTGTGCTCGACACTTCAGCTCACATCTGTTGAGTATTAAAGACCTAACACTGCTCAATACACACCTGGGTGGCCTATCCACATTCACACTCATTCATACACACAAACACACTTAAAATCACACAATTAAACTTTTCATTTATGATCAAATTTGTCAAATGATTATATTTTTTGCATACATATCCATATATACAGTACAGCAATGCAAACACTATACAGACAAACCTCAAATAATACTGCATTCAGAATGAATTTGCTTTAGAAATGTGTGGAGTGATGATAAATCCACAAAGACAAAAGACATTTAGATAATCTTCTGACAGATACAGTAAAGCTATATTGTTTTCACAAAAACAGCTTTTGTAGTTCACTTACACTCTGCTCATTCAGCTCCTGTGTATTCTCCATCAGTTGAACTTCCACTGCCCACAACTACAGTCCAGATACCTGCAAATTAAGAATCAAGGATGCTTTAAAATTGCCATAAGCAAAATACAATGCATAGGCATTTCTCTCTCTCTCTGTTCTATATTTCTCCCTTTGTGTCTGAGTGTAAATGTGTGTAGGAGGGGAAGGAAGAAGTCTGGCAACTTCATTGTATCATTGCCAACATAGCTGAAATAAATATAATTTACAGAAGTAAACATTAAACAATGGGCAGAGAGAAATGTATACACACACAAAGAGACAAACTGTTCAGGTCATGGTGGTGCTAGTATGGCAGGAGTCACTTAGCACATCTAACCACAGATGTAATCACATATATTAATTTAACAACCAACCATTGAAAACTTAGATCGGTCAATCCCTAAATGTATTTACTTTTTTCAATTTGGAATGGCCAGTTCTCAATGTGCTCTAAGGCCTCGCGGTGGCATAGTGCCTCACTCCGGATGGCAAAGGACGAATCTCAGTTGCCTCCGCGTCTGAGACCATCAATCCATGCATCTTATCACTTGGCTTGTTGAGTGCATTACGTTACATAACTTGTTGAGCGCAGTGCGTGTAGAGGCCCATGCCATTCTCCGCAGCATCCACACACAACTCACCACGTGCCCCACCGAGAGTGAGAACCACATTATAGCAACCAAGAGGAGGTTAACCCAACGTGGCCCTACCCACCCTAGCAACAAGGCCAATTTGGTTGCTTAGGAGACCTGGCTAGAGTCACTCAGCATGCCCTGGATTAGAACTAGCGACTCCTGGGGTGGTAGTCAACGTCTTTGCTCACTGAGCTACCCAGGCCCCCCGGTCAATCCCTAATACTGGTGAGTCTAGCTGGTTACAGCCATGCATGCCATTACCTTTTGTTGTGACTGTAAAGCCCCCCACCCCTCTACATCTTTATTTCTTTCTTTCTTTCCATTCATGCCTGTCTTTAAATTGCATTTAAATCTCCAGAGGCCTCAGTAATGAAGAGCACTCTTATTCAAAAACTCTTTGAAAGACCTTGAAAGCCTTTGGATGAGGAGAATAGGTTTATTCTCAGTCCTCCAGCAGCAGGTACCAGACCTGTAGTTTACAAATCTGCCTGCAACATAGTTTATTTTTAACATTCAATTTGTTTTGCTTCGCTAACTTTTGCTCATGTCTTCAGATGAATAATCTGTAAAATAGTTCTGTAAAGTAACCACAAAAAATGCTACATGTGGTGACATCGAATTTTACAGCAGGGCCGTAACCACAATAGACATTGGGAGGGATGTGTCCCCTTCAATAATTAGATACGTCCAATAACCCCCCAACAATTTATAACTTTGTTGTTCTGCTACAGTCCATTATGCACTGCTAATTGTTTAAATTAGTCGCAAGGATTACATGATTGTTTGTATGTACAGACCGATTCCGAGAATGCAACATACTCACCTTTTAGCTGATGTGATTGTGATTGTGATTACCACAACAACAACAATATATATATATATATTTAAAAAAAGCAAAAATCAAGTGAGGGTTAAAAGGCAGAAATATGAAGCTTATCATTTTATAAAATCACTTACATCAATGTTTTGTGTTAAAACTCATGTATAAAATGAGCTGAAAATCTGTTTAAATTGTCATTTATTTTAGGGTTTTTGACATGACATCGCCTATTGGCTATAACTTTATACAGAAAAGGTTAGTAAGCAATTTGATCGCACTAACACACATATTGTTTACGTCACGTGGCTATACTTTTGAAACAGTGAGTATTCAGTGAGTAGTTTAATGTTTACTGTTTGGCCCCATTCTCTTCCATTGTAAGTGCCTCCTTGTAACCCAGATTTTTACTTTTTTTATAGAAAAGGAGGGGCAAGTCAAAATATTTCTTTGTGGTAATCTATATATATATATATATATATATATATATATATATATATATATATATATATATATATAATTATGCCACAAACGCTGTCAATTGACAATCATTATCACTATCTAACTCATTTCTCTATAACAATACATAAAATTCTCAGTTCTTGCCATACTGTGTAGTTCAGGCCATCAGGTGAATTTCTGTTTGGGAAGTGTGGACATTGCCTGTTATTTATACAATAAGATGTTAATTGAATATGCTGTGTGAACTTCAAAAGTGTACATTTACTTCAAAATTGTATGTATACTGTATATACAGTGTATTTTTAAAAAACAATAAATTATTATTTTGGGCATTTATAATATTTAGAGCCTTTATTCCAAAAGTTATTCAATAACTTTATTGAACTTTACTATTTTACAGACCAAAAAGACCAAAAAGAGTCATTACATTTGTGACCTCAACAGCCTCCCCCCATGGTTTGGTCCTTGAGTAACAGTATATTTAAGTCAACCTGTATGTACCTGATTCAATTTTTTCAATTTTGATTCGGATCAGACCAAGTAGAAATAGCTCCATCCTTCCTTTAAGGTATGCACAATAAAAACGTTTCATAATTGGGCCAAATAAAGTATTGATTAAAATAAAAAAGAAGCTATATGGTGCATTTAGGGTTGACATTAGGGTAATTATATAAAAATTACAATTATCTTTTACTAACAATAGATTTGAATGGGAAGTCCCCACAAGGAAATGTTTACAAACTTCTGTATATAATATATATGTGTGTGGTCGCAAGACAGAGAGAGAGAGAGAGAGAGAGAGAGAGAGAGAGAGAGAGAGAGAGAGTTGAAGGGCACAGTTTGAAGAGCAGATCATTTGAATTTTTTATTTGGAAATTCAAGCCTTTAATGTTCAGGCAGGGGAATGAGCTGAGCAACATTGATTTTTACTGTTATCACTCTGTGCCCTCTGAGCCTTTACTGTCCTGATACACACATACATATCCACACACACTCTGACACACAATTCTATCTCCTGGCAGGCAGGCAGGCACGCACGACACACACACACACACACTGTTAACATAAGGACAGCCAAACAACACAAGGTACATTACTCTAATCATGTTATGGTTTTGTTATGATGTTGTTATGCTAAAAGTAGGGCATTTGAAATGTATTGCTCTTCTGTCAACACATACATTTTTAAATAAAATCCAACTTTTTTCTCCCTCACTAAAACTTTGGATTCAGTCTTAGCATGAAAAATCATTGGATTATAAATGCTCCAATTAGAGCAGATCATACTCTCTCAAAATAACAAAGCACGCCAGTATGCTTTACAGCTATTGTCATGAAAGCATGTGGAGCGTTTAGTGGCGGAGCATTCTATGCACAATTCGACACAGTCGCGGCACGAGTGCAACGCAGGAAAGCCAAATACGCCAAAGCTTTCATTTTCCTCCCTTTAAATCATCAGCACTCCTGCCATTGTCAAAACAGACCGCCTATACATAAACAAGTCAGCCTAGGAACAAATGGTTTTAATAGGAGGAAAAGAGGGATATTTTTTATTTATTTAATGCATTCAGTGTAGATTCATTTTTTTATTATTTTTATAATTAATTGTATTATTCCATTTATAGATCCTAGAATATAGGCCCTATAGGTTTAATGACATTGCCCAAATTATTGTCCTTGGCTCACATACATCAAAATACAGTTATCTTCCCTTTTTGTATATTAATGATAATGAAATTTGTGCTTTAGCCAATTTAACAATTGTTTACAGATTTGACTAAACTCATAATAAAAAGACCAGTTTACATTGTTAAAAATATAACTGTTTTGGAATATATATATATAAAACAAAATAACAGTGGACACATCTTAAAAAATTTTAAGTTGCATCTAAACCACCCTCTTTATAAGTCATTGTGTTTTTTTATGTATGACAACAAATACAACCCCGATGAAAGTCTCTGCTGGAATATTTACTATTATGTTTCATTCCAGTGGACAGATGTATAATGAAACAAAAAAGAAAAGAAACCAAGGTTTTGGTTATTTTTACATTTTGATTAATTAATTAGTGCATCATAGGGTTAAATCTACTAAAGAGAGCTTAAAGGAATATTCTGTGTTCAATACAAGTTTAACTCAATCGACAACATTTGTGGCATAATGTTGATTAGCACAAAATATAGTTTCGACCCGCCCCCTCCTTTTCTTTAAAAAATACAATCTGGGTAACAGTGAGACACTTACAATGGAAGTGAATGTGGCCAATCTGTAAATGTTAAAATACTCACCGTTTCAGAAGTACAGCCACATGACGTAAACAATATGCATGTTAACATGCTTTTAATGTGATAAAATTGCTTACTAACCTTTTCTGTGTTTATATTCAATGTTATAACTTTGTTGTCATGACAACATAACCCTAAAACCCCAAAACATCAATTTAAACAGCTTTACAGCTCAAATAATACACAACTTTTAACACATGATTTAATGTAAGTGCTTTAATAAAATTATAAGATTCACATTTCTGACTTTAAACCCTCAACAAATTATCCCCATTTACTTCAATTTTTGCTCTCTTTTTTATGAAAAGGAGGGAGGAGTCGAAACTAATTATTCTGGTAATCAACATTATGCCACAAATGCAGTCGACTGAGTTTATACTGAACACGGATTATTCCTTTCATTTGTAATCAAAGAGCATCAAGAGCCTCATTATCTACTTTGAGACAAGCATCTTAAATGTATGCATTTAAAAATCCTCATAGTTAATTAGAAGAAAATATGCTACACTCACATTTATTGTAACAGTGGATTTCCCCCCAAAGTTTGTCTAAAGCCTGAAAATGGTCAGATAGGAGGTCACTGGTGTTCTCTTATGTAATTGTTGGCTAATACACTCTGTCTTATTACCAGCCTCCAGAGCGACTTGTGTGTTGTGAATTATTTCGTGTTAAACGTGTAAACTAATCCGGGCTCTTTCTCCGGTATCGGGTTTAGGCCTGAGCTGGTATCGGCAGCGCCAGAAAGCGGCCAGTGGCCAACGCGCAGCGAAACGGCTTCAGTGTCGGGATGATATTCCCGTTTCCTCCGTATCAAATACAAACACAAACTGCACGTGCATGGGAAAACGGACATGGCATCACCCGGCAAACTGATACATGATGGTTCGGAAGACACAGTTATAAAACCTTCCGTTACTTTATAGCTATTAACGAAGTCTACAATAAAATAAATGCAAATAAATAACAACAGAAAAACACCAAAGTTTCCAATGCCCACACAAAAGTTGACTCTTAATACATTTCAAACAGAATCACCTCTTCAGTTAAATCCGTTGTTGTATAGAAGAGTGAACGCATGTGCTCTATAAAATCATGTATTATGCAATTTAATGCCGTATGTATCCATTAAAGCAGCACAGAGCATCTTAACACGTAAAGCAGAAACTGCTGAACGAATGATAAAAAGTTTTAAATGATATATCCTCATTTTCGTTTTTTAGACATTTAAATGGCGTGAAATTATCGGGCTTGAGCAGGTGCTTCAAGAAACCGCTTTTACGCACTGTCCGTTGCCAGAACAGTTATCAGTAAAATCTTTTAATGTATTTGCAGAGCGATAACAATGAGCTATGTTGTGGCAATTCATAGAAAATGTGCACTTCACTTACTCTTAGGAGTTGTGCTGTGCTAAGATTTCCAAACTGTCCAGAAGGTCCGTGCGCGTCGTTGCATTCACTCTGTTGACATGCTCATCCAAAAATATTCAAGCGGTCGAGCTGCGTGAAGCACGAGGAACAGCTCGCGCCAGTCAGTGCACGCGCTGTCAGTGAAGCTCGCGGTGAAGTACTCCCTAAGTTCATGAGAGCTGCGCTGATCGCACCGGAGCGTAAAGCTCCAACCGACCACCACTATTTCACTCTGAGAAAAGCTCTCTTGCCCTCGCCGTGCAGATGCAACAAGTATTTCTATCTGGTCAATTTACGCTTCTAAAGTTTACGTAAGCACACGCGCACTCCGTGGTCTACTTCATTATTAAAGTTCTCTTGCAGGGACAGAGCAAGACCTCTCAATGATGCGCATGCGCGCAGCTGCCATGCGGGGGTGCTGCTGTTGGCTTGCGCCCAAGGCAGTAATGGGGCACAGCACAAGGGCCGTGGATGCCAGGATAAGACTCTTATTAATAGACTGGTACGAGTGATCAGCTCAGTTTTATTTAAAACCACACAACAACCAATTCTAACGATTGTCTTGGGATCATTTAAAGTGATAGCCTAAAAATGAAAATTCTATAATTATTTATTTACCCGCATGTTGTTGGGTGAACTATCCCTTTAAGCACTCTTCCATTATGATTGGGAATTACAGTGATACATTTTTTATGTATTTTGTTTTATCAGAAAAGTACAAATGTATGTTAGAACAGTGATATACACTCACCAACCACATGATTAGGTACACCTGTAAACCTAATTATTCATGCAATTATCTAATTAGCCAATCGTATGGCAGCAGTGCAATCCATAAAATCATGTAGATGGGGGTCAGGATCTTCGGTTAATGTTCACACCAACCATCAGAATGGAGAATTTTTATTTTATTTTAGTGATTTCGATGTGGCATAATTGTTGGTGCCAGACGGGCTGGTATTTCTGTAACTGCTGATCTCCTGGGATTTTTACACACAAACGTCTCTACAGTTTACTCAGAATGGTGCCAAACATAAAAAACATCCAGTGAGCGGCAGTTCTGCGGACGGAAACGCCTTGTTGATGAGAGAGGTCAACAGAGATTAGCCAGATTAGTTCGAGCTGACAGAAAGGCTACGGTGACTCAGATAACCACTCAGTACAATTGTAGTGAGCAGAATAACATCTCAGAATGCACAACATGATGAAACTTGAGGCGGATGGACTCCAACAGCTGAAGACCACATCGGGGACTTTATTAGCACCATAGTGTTCCTAATAAAGTGCTTAGTGAGTGTAGGTGAGACACTGTGTAACAACAGAAAGGGAAGGTTTTTTTTAAAGAATAAGAAAGATTAAGTTCATTAACAGTTGTGAGTCAAGTGCTTGCAGATTCACTTGGAAGATTATTCCACCATCGTAGTACAATGATTGTGAAAGTTAAGGAGAGTAATTCTTTATCCATGATGCGCCGGCCATTCACTGTCAACAGATTTCTGGAAAAAAAAGATTTGCAGACATGAGTGATCAAACCATTAACTGATAAAGGCATGGTGTACCTGAACATGTACTTGGCAAGGGAATGTACACAGCATGACATCGGCATCATAGTGTACATTATACAAATCAACCATAACCACAACTTAACTGCCTTACTTTTCACCGATAAAATGTGTTGTATATGTCAGAAAGATGCGATGAGGCAGAGAGAGGAAGAAAGAGGACTAATGTATTGCTGGACAAAGCCAAGGTACAATTGCATTATCTTGGTCTGTTAGTTCGATTTAGCAAAATCAGGACTCGTACGATTTCAGTCTGAATAAAGCTTTTACCCGACATTATAAAAGGACAAATTATTGCTTTAGTCTGACTGAAATCGAACTTTTAATGTGCATGTAAACAAACTCAATGGCTCTGCTATGTGGTACAGTAATCTATTGATTTGATATGCTTAGTGATTACAGCTTTATGTTCAAATACTTTATCATATCAACGTTTAATATGCACAGACAACTATAAGTAAGCTATTTGAAGGCTGATTTCCTCTAAAAAGTGTAAACACTGTGACACAATCAAAACATTGCTCTGTTTTCTTTTAGCATCCTGACCAGCCAGACATAGCTAAATTAGCCTCTTTTCCACCATCGGGCCGAATAGTTCTCGTTACAAATACGTGCCGTCCGGGGCCAGTTGGCATGATTATTTTTTTATTTTATTTTTACCACTGTGGTGCTGCAAAATCAGGAATGTACAAAGCAAATATCTCAGTTGGCAAAGGTGTGAACGAGTGCGCTATGTTAATGATGATAATATCTTTCATTTTTCAGGACTGCAGAGGAAAGACAGGTCCCATGTCTTAAAAGGGAAAGCAAAGAGAAAAAGAAAAGGTTTACCATCATATGCTGAGGAGTTGTGTTTGCCACCGGACACGAACACACAGAAAAGTAAAAGTTCCCAGAATATTGAAAAAGGACATTAAGTCATATATTGATATATTATGAGTTTTAATGAGGTAGTTCACATAATTTACCTCCCTGAAAAAAAAGCATGTAGAAAAATAACGTACTATACTAGTTAAACCATCATCATAAAATCACAAAGACACCAAACTTACACTAAATTTTATTAACTTCATCTGAATGTTAACGAACTTGGCCAGCTAATTATCTAAGGGTTACTCACACAAGACCTGGTTGCCTTTTCTTGTGCCCAAGCACAATTGTCCCCCCTCCACACTCCCCTGCACTCACATTGCATTTAATGTTCTAGGCCTGAGCATGCTTAAGTCATTACGATGTGACTTTTTGTTTTGAAGAAAACAGGAAGGAAAGTTGTCTCACAGTGCACAACAGAGTCCATCATTGTAACGTTACTTTGTGGCTTATTTGGAGTCGTTTGAGCCACGGTGACACATGGCCCTCTCAAAATGCCTAAATGTCGACAGCATCGCACCACTGGAATTGATCCTTTTCGTCCGATGAGCTGCCAGATTTTGTGCATCCCCGTACCTTCAGATACTGAACCCGCATTTTTTTCAGATGTCACCTCATTGCTCAATGGATCTTTTGTATCCACGAGCACGATGATAGTCGCAAATTTGACCAAATCTCTCAGAGTTCTTGTGTGTTGTATCCAGTTGTTCCTGTATACTCTCGTCTGGCCAAATTTCCAGTAAACACTGCACATATGCTGTAGACGAAAGTGATCCCTTTGACAATCGCATCATTGATGTCATGTTTTAGCAATCACACTAAATGCGTGCCTGAGCTGACTGAACTGTGCCCGAGCCCACATCTTCAAGTGGGCCAAGGCACGGTTCAGCGTACTGTGCCTGGGCACGATACAGAGCGATCGCACTAGTCAAACTAACTGGACTTTGGGGGTCAAACAAGCTGGGGCACGGTACAGATTGCCTAGTGTGTTTGGCAAATTGACAATCACCAAAGTGTTGGGTAATTTACTCAAAATAAGTAATCCACTACAAATAACTAATCACTTATTTAATATGTAATCAGATTATTTTACTGATTAATTCATCTAAACAGTTATCATGTTGCTACTTATTTTCCTTTTAAGTTACTTTCTAAATCACTTTTCCTTAAAGTTTTGGGTTTTCTGCTCAAATTCAAAATGTCTGTATTTCCTTCTCATTCATTGTTGCACCCACTTCAGCTGTCACAGAAATGCTAATAGATGTACATATGAATTCATATTTTAAATGTATTACCGGTATGCATATTGCTTTAGCACAAGTAATGTATTTAAAATAAATTAATTTAATTGAATGTCAGTAACGGTAATCTGATTACAAGAATGAAAAATGTTATGCATTACACAAATTTTTTTATAAAAAAGTAATTTGATTACAGTAATTAATTACTTTTTAATCGGATTTACCCAACACTGGTCACATCATACTGCCATTCCACAAGCACAGTTAAGCACATTTAACTAACCGTGCCAAGAAATCTGGGCCGAGACTGGTTTGCAATCTTACCGTGTTGAACCTTCCTCAAGTGGAAATGAACCGTTCCTCACCATGTTGTGAAAAAAGCACTTATTGACTTGACTCATGTGAGTTTGGGGTAGGACTATCTGTTTAGCGTAGGACTATCTCCATTTGGTAATGCTAGTGGTGCATCATTTATACTCTTCAGTTTCCACTAGACTTTTAATCAAACCATGCACTATGCACTGAAAAATTATGCTCAGGAAAACCGTGTTGTGCCTCTTTTGACTGACACACTGTTACAGAAAGATAACAAGAATTTCATGCTGTTGAGAGGAATGTAAGTGGCAGGGGGTTGCTGTTGATCTGCAGGCTTAACTCCACATGCTCCATGAGAATATGGCTCTATAAACATCAGGAAAGAAACAACTCTTGAAACACAATAGATACAGACACACACACACACACACACACACACACACACACACACACACACACACACACACACACACACACACACACACACACACACACACACACACAGCTCTACTAACTTAATTGTTAACTGCTTTATATTGAATTGAAATTAATTGGAATTGGAAGACAATCAAAATGAACTGGAATATAATTCAAGTAAAAAGGAGAAAAAAAAGCAGGTACAAAGGTCTTTAAGAGCAAGTGCAGGCTGGCTATTCTTTTTGGGCAGGGGGCTAACATGCAGCTCAGCAGGGTCTTATTTATAGACCTGTGCAGAACTTTTGGCTGCACACTGCACTTTGCTGACGTGGTAGAACCAGAAGATGCCTGTCAAACAAAGAATAAAAATACACCAAGAGGGGCGCAACTGGGGTTGCATCTGGCACCCTAGCGTAAAGACCCACAGTTTGTGCCCCACTCCCCCGTGCAGCTCATATAACCCTATGCTGCCCAGATATTGTGCAATAAGAGCATGAAATACAACTAGTGCTGTATAAAATCTTCTCAGCGGTTGAGTTTTTGGTTAAATTTAAGATCGCACTACAGTCAGCAGCAGGTAGACACAAGTTTAGTAAAGGCTCTGTGGTGATTCATTTAGCATATTATGATTGTTTATCATCTATGAAAGGCTTATGTGTTTTCTGTTGTCCCAGGCTCATTTGTAAAACTCAATGTATGTTATTAAAGTGTCAGTAAATTATAACAAACTAGTTATAAATCAAGTGATTCATGTATCAATGGGGGACTGTAATGAAAAGACATCATTTAATAGATTTCATAAATAGTTCAAGTGTTGTAACTGAACTCCTGATAAGTATAGAGAAGGGAGGCAGGGGAGAACTGTGGTCACTGAGCCCAAGGGACAGGCTCCTTAAGCAGGCTAATGAACTCTGCTCAGCCGTATGGGCTCTGATGGTTCCAGCAGCTGCTGGTCAGGGAACAAAGGAAATATTTAACACCTCATAAATTTCTCTAATACCTAAAGAAAGGACCATAAAAAACACACTCATGATCTGAGGCACTTATAGAGAGAGACAGAGGCAATCAACAGAGGCAGAGACTGAAGCGGAGAGTGTGACAGAAATACCTTTGACATGTTTGTTATTTTAGAATTGTTGCTGATGTAGACATCTTAGTATTAGGCTCCATTTGTTTTTGTATGTATGAGAGTGACAGAAGTTCTCGAGAAATTGTTTATAACATTTTCTCAGTAGATAAAGTAGATTGCGTATGCTTCTGTTTAACTCAGAAGATTTATTTCTAAGTGACTGTGAGTTTGAAAAACAAGTCAGAGTGTCTATGAACGCATGGGAGTTAGTGTGCATATGTACATTTGTGTTTGTGTACACTCTGGCTGCTGTTCTTTGAATTTTGAGACTGGATACTTTCAGTCGAATTATAAATATTTTGAACTAACAGAACAGTGTTTAATTTGCCAGCCTTTGAATCCCATTGAAGCAATACGCCCTTCATTAAAAAGTTATTATATGCAGCAAACAAATAATGGATAAAAACACACATTTTCAAACTGTGTTTTATGAAATGTGGAATATATCAAATTTGGTGTCATCGGATCTAGGGGGAAAAGTTACAATCACTTGCAGACTTTTACTGTCCTCCAAAGCTAACAAGTACCCCCTTAGAAGAACAATTTGGGCAAGCAATAAGGCTGATTTTATGTGTGAGTCATGTGTATAAGCTAATCCAATATCTACACCTGCATTAAACAATGTCTGATGCAATAACTAACCCGGGTTAGATTCCATCATATGTTCCAATTTTTCCCATCCTGTTTCTTGTCTCCACTCTTAATATTTATTTTAATACCAGTGATTTGGTCACGGTGAAGGTCAGGAGTTAAGACAATAGGTTTGATCCATGTACAATTTACCATGGTTTTATTTTAGTAATATTGTAGTAACCATGTTTTTTGTCAGAAGCCACAGTTTTAATGCAATTAACCATGGTGTTACTACACTAATATGGTGTTAATATACTGTAGTAACCATGTTTAATTTTGTGGTTATGATTTTACTACAAAACACCATGGTGATACTATAATATACTATGGTTACTGTAGTAAATCAATGGTTAATTTTTTTACATTGAAGTTTAGGTTTAGGGATTGGTGTAGGGTGTCTGCGGGACTCATTATTTCTACATATTTTAAATAAATGCAATAAACATGCTGCAGTGATGCCCATATACTGTACATTAGTATGTAATCAGGTGTGCAAATAGTAGCCTATCTGCCATTCTTTGCACCCGGATGTAATGATAGCATCTAACACTATTTGCAAAAAAGAAGAAAGAAAAAAGAAAATAAATTGAAATAAATGTTAAAAGCTCAATGATATGCATCTGTGATGATAGTAATAACGCTGTAGTAACTGTGGTATTTTGGTAGAAACTATTGTTAGCATGGCAATTTCTTTATACTTTAAGTGTGAAACTTCAGGCAACGAGTTTGAGTAATGACTCAAATGAATCTGTGAATAATTTGTAATGCAAGACTTCCCTTTACAACAATAAACCAGTGCTATAATTATTGTCAAATGCCTGTAATAACATCACAACCCCTAAGTACTTCACAGTGGATTATTATAATTAAAAGGACAATATTTTAGAGAGATTACAATGTAATGAATATTACATAAGGAGTTTTGTTGTTCTCAAATAATCTGAATTTAGAGGACACATAATATGAGAATATACAGAAAGCAAGAGATAGACAGGGAGAGAGACCCAGGGAGGCACACAGAGAAGACGGGGGAAGGAGAGCGACAGAGAGGAATTGTGTCTGTGTGCGTGTGTGTCCTGTCCAGCACCATTGATATTTCATTAGGGTGTAGGATTACTTCCATTAACTCAGCATGTCAGCTGGACCTAAAGAACTTCTCTTTCATGGACACATGGACTTTCCATTAAAGTATCACAAGGCAAGCTTAGTGCTAAATGAATAAAGGGCTTGACATTCACCTTAAAGATGCAGTCTGTCCTTTGGAGACAAATTCGTCCCCAGAAATTTACTAAATCTGACAAAGCCTCCTTTTAGGAACACACATAAAAGGAAAAGTGATTTATACTTAAAGCAATTTAATTCTGAAAATGCAAAAAGTTTTCTTTAGGGTTTGGGCTAAACTGTATTAATTATTAAATAATTAGCTTTAAATATAAACACAGACGTCTATGGTATGTCCTCATTTAGATGACTAGGTAAGTGTGTGATTTTGAGTGCACATAAGTGTGCTTTTGATACAGTATCACTGTTTGTGTCTTATAGTATAGCTGGTCACCAGCATATGTTGTGTCTTAGATGCTGGTGTCCCCACCTGGCTTCATAACCAGCAAAACTTATTTTGCCAAACAGCTTACTCAACTAATATTTGCATGTTAACAGCATGGCTATGATCTACTGAACAATAAAATTATGTCCTTCTATGGTTCAGTAGCACTCCAGAGTATTACTTGATGCCAGAGGATACCAGACTTGTCATCTTCCCCATGGATCCTTCCTATTATTCTAAGCCTACTAGAATTACACTGAGAACAAGAGAAGATCATATATGCATGTCTTTACAATGCATTATCATGTTTGCATTTGTGGGGAAGGAAGCATCTGACATACATACATCTCTGAAGTCATCAGAGACATGTTAATGACTTGTAAACGCATTCCAGTCCATTCCAACCTCGTGAATTGAACAAAAGTGAGCAGTAAAAGTGGAGAGGTAAAAAACGACAAAATGTGAACAATATTATTTTTTAATCAATGAGTCATCATCACACAACACAGTGAAACCAAAACAGTCATCTTACCCATCAAGTCCCAAAATGACGTATACACAGTGGAATGTGCAAAACTTTCTTGCTTTGAGCAAGCATCCAGGCAACAATGACATCTCCAGGGATAATACGCAACTGGCCAGTCTTGAAACCTCTCTTTGGAATCCTAATAGAACTCACACACACACACACACACACACACACACACACACACACACACACACACACACACACACACACACACACACACACACACACACACACAATGTGGTTCTGTCCAAAATCTAAGAGTAAATATGTGCGCTATGTTTTTATTTCTATTGAGTGCACAAGGGGAAATAAACAAAAGGGTTATATTAGCAAGGAGATCATCAGAAAAAGTCATCACAGAGTACTTCGCATGTTTCTTTTATCCACTGGAGGCACATTCCTTCAACATGCCTTAATAATCCAACTAATTAGCCTTTCGAGCTTTAATTATAAACTTCCACCACAAATATCAACAGAAATGTTTTCATTTTGTTTCTAGGTGTGTTATATCTCCATTGCTAATGACCTCATGTTTGAAAGCTCCCCAGTTACTCTCAACTTTAGAGTTCAGTACTGGTGGTGACAGAGAACAGGTCTGTCAAACTAGTAAAAAAAAAAAAAAACACATTTCACACATCCTATCTGCACTCGCAAATATGACTGTAACAATTTGTGAAATGCCACTGTGAAATTAAATTGACATTTATGGGCTGCCATGAGTCCTCTCTATATCAGAGGACACAAAAAGCTAATATATCATATTGCTGCTTCTTTGTTTAAAAAGTGGGAGATTGTGAATTATTAAGTATGGACTACATAAAGAATTGTGGTATGATTAATCCATAAAGGCATAAAGCTCTCTGAACAACAAGGGGTAAATACCACCTCACTTTTCCTTTCCTTTCTTTATATACATTTTTACAAGCCAATCAAACTTGTCCAAAATGAAAGATACTTGGCTCTTCAAAACTTATCCAAACACAGTTCACTCTGAAACTTTTGAAGTATACATTTAGAGGTAAGGACCTCGTGAAACTCAGTTTAGGAGAGATCTTTTTGTTGTTGTTGTTGGGCTTTTGCCAAATTTGAACTCAAGAGAGACTGCAGACAGATGACACTAAACTATGTGTAGAGAAGGAATTTGGGACCAGAACACAACACCAACCAGAACCAAACTCAAGTCTCTCATAACTGTTTTTTGAAGTTTTTACAAAATTTTCACATAGATCTTTGCCCCAAGTGGACAGAACAGACTATCAAATTCCAATCTAAAATAAGAAAGTGATAAATAAATCAATTTGCTACTGATGTACAATAGGGTACAATTTGTCTAAATGTGGGCAATGTGTGGACTGTACAACAATTCTGGATCGTAGGTCTTTTGAGATCTCTTTTTTTTGCAAGGCATGATCCACGTCAGCAGATGCTTCATGTGAATTGCAAACTTAAAATGTTTGATTGCTTTTTATAAGTCAATTTATCTTTAACCTATCTTTAACCTTTATTTTCTTAAAATAAGAAAGTGATAAATAAATCAATTTGCTACTGATGTACAATAGTCTTGTAAACGGCACACAATTCATTTTAGTGCTGAACTGTGAGGAACTGCTGCATTTTCTGATGAACAGAACAGACAACAATGTTGTTTGACATAGCAATTTGGATCACTGGGTATGCAATATGTCTTTGATGGTTCTGTTATATACTCTTTATTACACAGAGATCTGTAATTCTCTTTGACTGACCCAGTGTTTAACTAGTCACCGTCTAGCAACCAACCCTGCTGGACTCTGACACCTGAATTAATTCCCTGTGTTTCCATGTGTGTGGGTGTGTTTGTGTATGAAAGAACAAGAGAAACACAAAGATGAAGAGGGGGAAAAAACTAAAGAGAGACTGTGAAAGAGAGGACATCAACCCTTTAATTTATGATGACACTAATATTTAAACAAAGGGAAGGTTTTTCTGGGAGGGTTGGAACCTGCTAATTTACAATTTAAAATGTAAAAACTATACTGCCCTCTCCTTAACTTGCACACATATATCTAAACATGCATGCATACACCCCCCCACCCCCCCACATTGGCGCCAGCATTGACACACAAACAAAGAGGGAATTACTCTGTCATCAGAGGATGCAGAGAAGCAGACCACTGGACAAACAATGTTGTACATTTCCTACTGTTGTATATTGTTTTACATTCATCACTGATTCGATAAATTAACTTAACTACAAGCTAGTGATGTCTGATTCACAAATGAATAATTCTTCTGAACTGCTTCTTTTGAATGATTCGGTTGAATTGATTCAGAAAGCATTTGTAAGTCACCCAAGTAAGAACTTTGGTAGAAAACTGTGACACCTCATGATTTGTAGTTAAGTATTATTATTTTATGTATACTACAAAATGGTAATGTCCAACTCATGTGACAAGTCATGATTTGTTCTTAAATATTATTACTTATCTACAAACTGATTGAGGAATAACACATTTTTTTAAACTGATTCTTTCAAATGATTTCGTCGAACTGACTCACAAAGCGTAGGTTAGTCACTCGACTGTAAAGAACTTTGGGAGTAAAACTGTGAGATGGGTGACATGTTGGAACAATAAACAAATTTCGACATAAGCAGCTGTATTTCACTCATGATGTTTAGTACTACAAAACAAACAAAAACAATAAAATCCCACATGACCCTCCCTTACAAAAATCTACCAGGGAACATATTTTCTGCAAAAATACCACATTTTCTACAGCAATTGTTACAACAATAAAACTTTGGTAACTAGAAAATAGATTCTGAAATATTCTTACTCTGTTTAAAGGAGATCTAATTTAAATTTTCTCTGGATTTCTGTAGTATTAGTTATTGCTGTTCAGTGGAAAAACCCTTTGGAATAACCTGCATACATGTCTACTGTAAATTTGTCTTAAAATCTGGATTGGTCGCCATCTAGTTACTTAAGTTAATAATGAACAAACACAATCTGTAAACTAATAACACACAAATTATTGTATTGTTCTTATACGTACTGAATACATTATGGAAAAAAAGATGTGACCCCCTATGCTAATGATGTCAACAACAGCTAATTAGAGTCAGGAGTTGGCAAACCTGGAATGCAATTTATGAAACAAGATCTGATGTGTGGGTTAAAGATAAATTGACTTATAAAAAGCAATCAAACATTTTAAGTTTGCAATTCACATGAAGCATCTGCTGACGTGGACCATGCCTTGCAAAAAATGATTTGGGGTTAGTTTGCTGCTTTGGGGCCTGGAGTGCATGCCATCTTTGAGGGAAAAGAGAATTACTACGTTTATCGAGATATCCTACAGGGTAATTTCAGGGTGGCTGTGCGTCAGCTGAAGTTTTGTAGAAGTTGGTGATGCACCAGGACAATGACCCTAAACATTGAAATAAATCCACTACTAAATGGCTTCAAAAAAAAGAAAATCCACCTTTTGGAGTGGCCCAGTCAGAGCCCAGAGCCCAGACCTTAACCCAATTGAGATGCTGTGAATGACCTCAAGAGAGCCGTTCACACCAGACATCCTAGGAATATGGCTGAGCTGAAGCAATTCTGTATGGAAGAATAGTCCAAATTTCCTTCTGAACATTGTGCAGGTCTAATACGCAACTACCGGAAACACTTGGTTGAAGTTATAGGTGCCAAAGAAGGATCAACCAATTATTAAATCAAAGGGTTCACTTACTTTTTTCCACAGCACTGTGTTTAATGGGATGTGTTTAATAAAGACATGAAAGATTCTAATTGTTTGTGTGTTGTTACCTTAAGCATATTGTGTTTGTCTATTCTTGTGACACTGATGAAGATCAGATCACATTTTATGACCAATTAATGCAGAAAACCAGAAAATTCCAAAGGATTCACATACTTTTTCTTGCCACTGTAGTTGCATTAACTGTAGTAGCTATACGACATTATTCTGTAAATTATGTTTGTCATGTTAATTTTATTTTTAGTTGGGGACTTCACTTGAGTGATAACAAACAAATCAGTGAATATTTTTTTAACCAATTAATTTAACTAACCGTCTGAATAAACAGATTTGCAAACATAAATTGGACATAGTAATAAAATCATATCAACACTTATCCAATACACAGTGCATTACTATTACAAAGGACAACATTTTCAAAATCACAATGTAGTCTAGTATTCATATTATTACTATGAAATATTCTAATATTCAGATGAATTACTTTGAATATTTTCTTTCTCTGAAATATAAAATTCCAACCTTATCAGCTCATTGTTAACTGCTGAATTGCTGTGAAGTTCACAGCTTCTATTACATTTTTTATTTATTTTTTATTAAACAGCCTTAAAAATGACATAGCTTGAGAACTATTCAAGTCATTTTAGCTCCAAGGCAGAAAAATACAGTAACTTAACATTTGGAGAAAATCCAATTGTGAGTTCAAAGGACACTCCAGTGGTCAAGTGGGCTAATAATGACAGAGTTGGCCGCTTTAACCCCAGTGAAGCAGTCGATACATGGAGTAATATTTCAGGTAATGCCCTCACTTCTTTAACTAGCCTGCGACTGAACAAGTGTGTGAGCTTGACCTGAACCTAGCTGACAAGGGTCAATCCATATCCTTGATTCAGGGGGTCATAGCTAATGCTATCAAGGGAGTGCTAATTATTTTTTCATTCACTAAAAGAAGCTCAAGATTACTTTAAGCTTGCGTATTTGTGTATGTGGGACTCTGAGAGAGGGAGAGTAAATTACATTTTATTAGCGCAAAGTTTATCATTTAATTTCAGTGAGGAAAATGGTATGAATAAGACATTGTATATTAAGTCCTTAGTTCCCATATTACATTAATTTATAACGTAAAGATTCTATATCACTATATATGCTGTAATTGACTCTAAAATAGTCTTAAAGGTAGTGAAAATCCAGATGTATTTTACTTTACTGGCATTCCCTAACTTTCGAATTAATCATAACTGATTTTTAATAGAAGTCCCATTCATATACTATCTTTCGCACACACAAACAGTCTATAAATCTGTTGCTATGAATCATATGGGAAGTGTGCTGAGATCTTCTCAGAATCTGCCCTTAGTAATGTTACACCTGATGCACTGTGTCCCCATACACACCCAAAAAAACAAGGGATCCCAGTCACAGACAATGAAGAGATATACACACCCAGTCGCACTCACTCACACACACACACACACACTCATCAAACTTCATGCACTCATTCATACAGTAGTTGAAAATTATTAACTTACTTTACCTCTTTTTGCCCTCTTGGAATTACCTCTCTCTGTCTCTGTTAATGCATTCTTTTATGTCATCTCGAGTTTCCTGGATTCTGC
The DNA here is from genome assembly GCF_025860055.1 of Xyrauchen texanus. NCBI lineage: Eukaryota > Metazoa > Chordata > Actinopteri > Cypriniformes > Catostomidae > Xyrauchen > Xyrauchen texanus. Next base: position 15,022,719 of record NC_068300.1, on the reverse strand, counting down.
CATCACTGTGGTAACCCCTCCCTCCTCTGGTCCCTCAGGTCCTGCCTGATGGGATGCTTTTGTGTAGCTGCCACATTTTTGGGGTAAAATGATCCCATCCCCTTCACCCACACACATACACAGTCTGAGTATTTGTACAAATTTGGCATCATTTCAAAACTCAGGATTTATAAAAGAATAGAGAGAGAGAATGATAACCTCTCACTCACAAATACTTCTCAGTACTTCAGACTTCTGACTATAAATTCATACATTTCTATGTAATAAATCATTACTCACATACGAACACAATTGCACCATCTGTGATTCAGGCCATCCCAGACCTGACAACCTCAACAGCTGCTAAGCACACTCACAGGTAGGAACAAGGACACCAGGTGTGTAAGGTGTGTGTGAAACATTAAGAATAGCAAATTGCATATAATAAAATTAGTTTTTCAATATATTTATTTCTGATGGTGTACATTTGTGTTTGTGTCTGTTAAAGAATGTAAGTCATGGCTGTGTGTATGTGTGTGTGTGTGTGTGTGTGTGTGGGCAGGTTTGGGTGGTTTACGAGGATTTTCTTTTTATGTTACAAACTGGTAATTACAAGGGTATTATGCTATAAATGTGGTTTATGAGGACATTTCTAGTGTCCCCATAATTCAAATCACTAAAAACATACATACATGTTTTTTTGAAAATGTAAAAATGCAGTAAGTTTTTATGCGAGGGTTATGTTTAAGAGTAGCTTTAGGGGAGAGAATCTATAGTTACAGTATAAAAATCATTATGTCTATGTAAAGTTCTCATAAGGATAGCCGCACCAATGCGTGTGTGTGTATGTGTGTGTGTGTATTTGTGTGTGTGTGTGTCTAGGGGGTCATACCATAATCCTCCAGCGTGTCCCTGCTGAACGTAGGTACCTGAACATCTCTAGTTTCTCTTAGTAAATGATCTGATTAAAAAAAATCTCATTTCAGCATGGCCCTTCCCAAAAACAGTCAGCTTCAGAAAAAATAAAAGAACAAAAACAATGAGAAAGAGTGAGTGAGTGAAATAAAGACTTGGAAACAGGACAAAACAAGCTATGCCAACGCCTGAAGCTAGAAACCACCAGACAATGGGAAACATGGCTGCTAATAACATACACACACAGACACTACTTTTTACTCTGAAAGTAAACAGGTAGTGCTTGAGGCAAGTTAAAGATGTCTAATAAGCCATTTAAAAACATCTAGAGTTATATTATACTGATTTATATAGTATACTCAAATTCTGTATCACAGTCATTATTCTGTAATCACTTTTCCATTATACCAGCACACAGACCTAAACATCAAAGAACAAACAGTACACATTTCTATTCTTTAGAGATATAGTTATCTTATGCACCAAAAATGTCATTGTTAAGAGATATTTTTTAAATGTTAAACATAAACATATTTGGTGATCATATAATGTAGTTGTGTGCCAAACCCTGGTTCATCTGAAATGGCACATAATTAATTACTATTCCTGGCCAATACCTCACAGTATTGATTTGTAACAGGACACTTGCCTGAGTTGACCTTTAGTGTCCCTGAGGCATCATGGGAAATGGAGTTTAATTGATGGGAAGGCAAATGTGTGGATTACTTCACTTCATTTTATGCAAGATATTACATTTTAGTATTGTGGTAAGATATTCATAAATTTTCACTGTTGGATAGAAAATAGGATTTTGATCAGTTCTCACACAATAATACAATCAAACTAGTGCTGTAAGTCGTTTAATTGCATAATTATTCGTACTTAATCGCCTTGACTCTAAATATACTTATTTTCCTGTCAAAATACATTTATTTCCTTCTTAGGAAAGGAAACAAACTAATATGTAACAATATAATACATTATTATCATTTTCCAAACAAAGCCTTCCACAGTATTAAGATAGAAATTAACAAAAATAGCACCAATTCAAGTAACATTAAATGTTTTCGGGAGTTAGACTAATTAGAAGAGCTAGTCTCCCCATAGGTTGTATATTTATTGCAATGGGCATTAAAATATCTTAATCTCTCATACTTAACAAAATGTAGCCTGTGTAGACTGTGGCTATCTGCTGTCCAATGTGAAGTGCTGAAATGTGACCTATATAACTTAATTATATTTATATGTAACTGTATAAATACTTATAATTTACCCCACTGGGAAATGTCTACATTTATTTTCTTAAATACTCAACCGAGTGGTGAATCCTGCACTGAAGGTATTAAAAAAGCTTTAAAATATGCCCAGGGGGACCACTACCCCAAACTCAAACTAGCCCATCTGCCACCAACACCCCATTCTTATGGTTGATGCAAACATTAACTGAAGCTCCTGACCCTTATCTGCATGGTTTTATGCATTGCTGCAACACAATTGGCTGATTAAATAATAGGTGTCCAGGTGTTCCCAATAAAGAGCTCAGTGAGTGTGTGTGTGTGTAGTGAATGTGTGTGTAGTGTCTGACAACTGGTGTGCCAACTTTTAACAGTCAATTTACCTTTCACAGATTTCACTACATATCTCCAATGTCAATGAACTGGCAAATGCCTTTAATTGGACCTGCTCTAATACGATACAGAATACATGAGTTGCAAAGTCTCCATAATCCCGAATTGATGAAACCGTCGTGTCCTCGTCCTTGCAGCACAGCGCTTGATGGGTTTTGGCGGCAAGCGCGTGCACTCACTGGCGTGGATTAAGTGCGCCGTGCCAGGTCACACGCTTCAGAAAGTGCCCCACATTTCGTCCAACCATTGGCTGCGACGACCGGCTGCTCGACGCGTGTAACTCGAGCCCGTGGCCGTCCGTCAGAAAATAAAAAATCATTTGTCCGCAACGAGCGCGCAGCCTGATTAAATATTAAAAGCGGGAGGGAGACTGTTATCCGGTGTCGCGTGAAAACTGATCCTTGGCCGCTCCGGAAGGACATTGTGCCCTCAAGGGTGAACAAACCGAGGCGCAGAGAGAGAGAGAGAGAGAGAGAGAGAGAGAGAGAGAGAGAGAGAGAGAGAGAGAGAGAGAGAGAGAGAGAGAGTAATAATAATAATAATAATAATAATAATAATAATAATGAAGACATTAGCGCTCCCTCCACGAACTAATAATGACTGCTTAGATGCCCGAGCAATCTCTCACAATGCAGTGTTTGTACACAAAGACTACATCTTATAAACTTCATCTTATGAAATAAGGCTATATGCCTTACTTAATATATAGCCTTCACTCAAAAATATATTTTAGCCTTATTTTTTATTTTTTTTTATTTTTAGATTTGCCACCAACATTCATGCCACTGTTTAAATGTAATAACTTCTAATAACTAGTAATAACCAATTTTTAACAATATTAACTAAATGTTATGAAATTGAAATGCATTATATATATATCAAAGTATATTGTGGTTACTGCTCTGGACTTGGATAAGTGTAATTTCAACATGTGTGTGAGAGAGCATTTTATAACCCAAAGGTTACACATTTTCTAATCAAGTTTAAAATGAAGGAGCCACATTCTTTTTGTGTTTAAAAAGTGAAGCCACTTGTCCAAAGCATGTGGCTCCTTCACTTTAAACTTGATTAGAAAATTTGTAATTTTGGACTATAAAATGCTCTCTCACACACATGTTGGTGCGGCTATCTTTATGAGGACTCTCTACAGACATAATGATGTTTATACTGTATGAACTATAGATTATATTCTATTATATATATTAAAAAAAAAACATAATTTTGTATATTTTTAAGTGATTTGAATTATGGGGAAACTAGAAATGTCCTCATAAACCACATTTATAGCATAATACCCTTGTAATTACCAGCTTGTAACCTAAGAAAATGTCATTGTAAGCCACCCAAACCCACCCACACACACTTATCCATGTCCAGGGCAGTAACCGCAATATACTTTGAGGGGGACAAGTCTCCTCCAATAATCAGATTGTAACCCCCCCTCCCCCCATACAATCTTATATTCCCTTTGCTGTTCTGCATCAGCAAGCAGTTCAAGTTAAGAGTGTTTGTGTCATGTAAGAGGTAAGTATCTAACTAAACATGCAACCCACTATTTTATGATTTAAATGTTGTACAGACTGACGTTAATTTCCAAGGGTGCAAACTATTCACCTCCAAAATTTGCCGTTTTGAATTTAAAATGTCATGTACAGTACGTGATTTGTATGTCATTCATAATTGTGAATGTATATCAAATGACATTGACAAGCATGTTAGACTACTGAGCATGGTAAAATTGAAACTTTTTATACCATTATGTTACAACTTAATGTCAATTAGACAGCAGTGCATAATGAACTGCAGCAGAACAGTAGCAAGGATATAAATTGGGGGTGGGGGTGGGGTGTGGGTATATTGTGGTTACGACACTGCTTTTAGTTTGAGGGACGACTTGAGGGCGGTAAATCATTTTGCGTATTGTCTTTTTGCTAGCCAGCTTACACAGTCATGTCATTTTACAGATACATTAATGATGAAAATAAATTATAATTAGATTAATCTTTTCTTTGAGGCAGCACAAAAAAAAGAAAGAAAAAAAATGACTGAAACATGCAAAGCAATCCAGACACAGTGTTGTCTTGCATCTTTCAAAACAAAAAATAATAGAATTTTGGGCCTTCATCGCATTTCAAGCCTTTATTCAAAAATTGAATTCAGCGCATTTAATATATTAAAGGTCCAAAGAGGACAATTCTATTTATGACCTCAAAACCCATGACCCCTCACCCTCAAAATGGTTTGGTCCCCCCCAGTGTGCAAAGACATGGTTACAGCCTTGTCCAGGTCTAGTGGAAAAACTTTCCCATCATACAAAGGATCAGTAAGTCCAGCTGAGTTTATTTTTTTAATTGCTTGATTGCTCAGCTGAAAGGATAGAGAGAAAGGATTTCTCATTTTCTCACTCGCTTTCTCTTCCCCTTTGCACCTCACCTCACTTCCCCTCTACCTCGTCTTCGATTTGTCTCTATTGTCCCCCTTCACACCCTCCCTCTCTTTCTCTATCACACTCTCTCTCTGTCTCTCTGCCTGTTGTTCTTTCTCCCTCACTCACTCCTGTCACTGTTTCCTCATTTTGACCTTCACCATCTGTTTTGAATGAAAGCACTATTCACTTTTGTTTAAAGGAACGCTAAAATCAGACATCCCAAACACAGTCCTTCATTGCCGGAGAGTGGGAACCTCACCCGCTCTCAATTATCTTCAAAATTCCCCTCACACACAGAGGCACGCACATTTGCATGCTTATGCACAAGTACTCTCATACACATGTAGACTTGATGCACCATGCACACGTACAAACACAGCGCACATGGTTGGGGACACCCTGGAATATCTCAGAGGTGGGTGAAGTGAATGATTCCAGTCTTTAGTTTGGGAATTCCAGCTTTAATTGGATCCGTGTGTCAGCTATCAGGAGTGCACACCGTAACATACACATTCAGACACCCTCACACATCACTTCAGTTAAAGAAAGTGTGTGCAGAAACAGCATCACTTAAAGGGATAGTTCACCCAAAGATCAAAATTCTCTCATTTATTCACTTTTATGCCATCCCAGATGTGTATGATTTTATTTCTTCTGCTGAACACAAACAAAGATTTTTAAAGAATATTTCACACAATGTGTGACCAGACCTTTAAAGCTTCAAATATCACATAAAGGCAGCATAAAAGTAATCCTTACGACTCCAGAGGTTTAATCAGTCTTCTGAAGCGATCCTATCACTTTGGGTGAGAAACAGATAATATTTCAATATTTCTTACTATCAATATCTACATTCACACTTGCTTTCAAAATGTGAAAGAAAGTGAAAATGATATAAGTTGATATTTATAATAAAAAGGGACTTAAATATTGATCAGTTTCTCTCTTACTCTTATCATATTGCTTCTGAAGACTTATGCTGCCTTAATGTGTTTTTGGATCTTCAAAGGTCTTGGGCACCATTCACTTGCATTGTATGGACCTACTGAGCTGAAATATTATTTTAAAAATCGTAATTTGTGTTCAGTAGAAGAAAGAAACTCATACACATCTGGGATGGGTGAGGGTGAGTAAATGATGAGAACTTTTGTATTTTTGGTTGAACTATCCCTTAAAAGTTCTGACAGTTTAGTGTGAGCTAGACACACACACAATAGCTTTCTGTATCATTCAAAGAATATATATATATATCTAAATATGTAGTTGCTTATTTTATGCAGAGAGACTGGGGAGAACGAGAGAAGAAAGAGACACAGACATCCAGGAGTTAAAATTAGAGGAAAACACCTGCTTTTTCTCAAAGGACACGATTCGCAGTGAATTACTCTCCTAGCCCACCCCTCAATCAGTAATCACCCCCACCTGGGCAAACATTTCACACCCTATACACACGCTCATGGTCATGTTCCTCTAACATTTACCTTGCGTGTTCCTCTGAGCAATTTACTCTCTTCACTTTCATCATGGTAAAGTTTACAAGACTTTGCTATGACCCACCCTGGCACACTTATCCAAATGAGTCAAAACACTCACGCATATTCACTTCAATTTAAAATATGGTTCTAATGAAATACTTATAAGATGAAGGACACTCTTTGTGTGTGTGTGTGTGTGTGTGTGTGTGTGTGTGTGTGTGTGTGTGTGTGTGTGTGTGTGTGTGAGCGTGTATTTATCACTTTGTGGGGACCAAATGTCCCCATAAGGATAGTAAAACCCAAAATGTTTGACCTTGTGGGGACATTTTGTCGGTCCCCATGAGGAAAACAGCTTATAAATCATACTAAATTATGTTTTTTGAAAATGTAAAAATGCAGAAAGTTTTCTGTGAGGGTTAGGTTTAGGGGTAGGGTTAGGTTTAGGGGATAGAATATAAAGTTTGTACAGTATAAAAACCATTATGTCTATGGAAAGTCCCCATAAAACATGGAAACACAACATGTGTGTGTGTGTGTGTGTGTGTATGTGTGTGTGTGTGTGTGTGTGTGTGTGTGTGTGTGTGTGTGTGTGTGTGTGTGTGTGTTTCTATCGCTGGAATGTAGGTTTTTGTAGATATGCAGATACACGCACATAAACACTCATGTCTATGGAAAGTCATATTTAAGGGGTAAAAATTCAAAAACAAGAGCAGAGAAGAGAGAAGAGAGATCGAAAATGCCCGCGTGCAGTCATACTGCCACCCTGTGGCTATTTTCATAACAAGTATTCATGCCCTCATGTGGTGCCTCAGTTCAATACTGTCTTTTAGCGCCCTCTGCAAGACGTGTCTGTTCCAACAGGTACTTTCTCTTTAAATATTGCATCAAATTGGGCTCACAACTAAGCACTCTTTAGACAGGAACATTTGAAGTTCTTACATTAGACACATTAAGGCAAAACTAACAATTTCCTACACCATAATACACACAGTAATATTTAGCGATCCCAAAACACTTATAATATTAAGTATAGAGTGATTGTTTTACAGTGACTGAATTTGACACATAGGCTAATAGTAACCAGCAGAAGGCAACTTTAGAACTTTTGTACGAACTATAGATCAGTTTTGTTGAAAATATTAGTATATGCTTAATTGAGAAATGTATGTTAATTGATACATTTTTCAATAAAAGACTTGTCAAATGAGGTCATTGTGTGCAATGTCAAAAAGTTTTTTTTAGGTAATTTATTTGAAGGTCAACAAAGGTCGAATGACGGAAAAGTTGTATTACTAAATTCTATAGGCTACTATTTGCAAACAGCTAAGAGTGCAGGATTATTTTCTTGTTTATTTAAGTTGGAGGTAATATGTTCAAACATTTTTCACAAATCATTTATGTAGCTAATGAAAATTATCAAATTTATTTAGAGACAAAAATACTTATTTTATTTTATTACTTCTTTTTTTTTTTGTACAATAAGGATAGTATTTTGGGGTGAAAACCACCTTTTGCTGAATGGGCTAAAGACCCCAATGAAACAAGATTTTAATTCAAAAATCATTCCATTATTATTTATTCACAAAAATTATGTTTCTCCATCATTATTCAATAAAATATAGTTTTTCAATCTTGATACACTCTGCAACCAGGGAAAAAAATGCATATGTTCTTTACGGGGCCCCATTGTACCCTAATCTAAATTTCTCAAATCCAAAATATTAAACTTATATTATAGGTTTGTAGTTTTTACCGGTATTTTAGCAGAAATTTTAATTTTGTATACCCTCTTAACAAACAGGTCACTAAAATTTGAAGTTACTCTATAGCATATTTAGACATAGAAATCAATTTCTCTGGATTTGGAAGCATGAGTGTCTTTACTCTGTCATGCATTTGGCCCCTCCCGGCCTGCTTGCAGCAAGTAAATGCATAATGCTGCAATGTTGATGTTGCTGTTGTAACCTATACTGGGGCTTTCCCATTCGCTGTTCAGTGTCTTGGTGCTGAAATCTATCATGTCATGATTGATGCAGTTTCTCCCACACTCTTCAGTTCTCTGCAGCATCACTCAGTTTACTGAGATACATTTTGAAAGGCCTTAGTCATTTAGTTTTGGTATTGTTTAACGTCAAGCATAAATACATTTAAGCCACTGGGGAAATAAACAACATACTTTATATAGAAAGAGGGGGCTCAGAGTGAAGGGTGACATACCAGCTATGTGTCAACCACAAGATACAATCCAGGCACGAGTACTTTAACATTAGCTCTGTTTTAAACCAACTTCTAAACCTCATCATAAACTTTAACAGACACACACATACTCTTATCTGAAGCAGTTTTTGTAGTATGTGCATCTAGACCACATGCCAATGTTCCCTCTCAAGAGACTTTAGGACTATAAAAAAGTGGTTTGGGAAGCCGTCCAACAAAACAATTAGCCATTTTTTCGCAGTGCATGGGAATCCAGGGCCCACTTTATCTTTCTAATGACCAACCCTCCCCTGCCTCCTCCTCCTCCTGCTGCCGGGCAGAGCAAAGCTGACCCGGAGACTGTTCAGTGTTCTCTGCGGTGGTCTCGTTGTGATGGAACGATTTGCCTTATTCTTGCTGATATATATGATGAACGTGTGCTTCACACAGGAAATCAGGGAACCCCTTTAAATAATAACAATAAAACATTATTTTGATTTAAAGATGGTGAGAGAAAAAGAAGACAAAGAATAGAGAGAGTAAAAGGTTCTTCTTTCTTATGCTCTTATAAGGGAGGTATGGCAAGATTTCTAGATTCCCCTGAGAAAAGGATGTCCTTTAAAACATATTAGTGTGAGACTATTTGTTTTATATCCTCTGCAGTGCCTCTAAAAGTTTTCATAGTAAATGTCACTGCTTGCAGCAGATTTAGACAAATAGCCCTGCATCAAATAACTCTTTAAAAGCTAAAAAAGAAAAAAGGAAATTCAACCAATTTAGACATACTGAAATATGTGAAAATACAAACACAGGCCTATATAAAAAGAATCTCAATTAAGGCAAAACTGAAAATATTTTTCCTTCTTAATTGTCGATAAAAGATTGAATACGTCCATCTTTAAAATTAACTGGTTTAATTGTTGTTTACATTTTACATTAAATTGCCTCTCCATTTGCATTGGACTATGTTTAAATGATGCTCAATAAAAGGTAGAAATAACAAATAAAATATAATAAAAAACTAAAGGGAAGTAGCAGTTCAAGTAAACAAAACTATTTTTATTTGAATGGCCTTCACCCTGCACTGAGGTAGCTACACCTAAAATCATCTGTCACTTCAATCTACAACATTTGTGGCATAATGTTGATTACCACCAAAAAAATATTTATACTTGTTTCTCCTTTTCTTAAAAAAAAGAGCAAAAAAAAAAAAAAAAAAGCAAAAATCAAGGTTAAAGTGAGTAGGTAAATGGGGCCAATTTTTGGAGAGTTAAAACAGAAATGTGAAGCTTATAATTGAAAAAAAAAAAAAAAAGCACCCACATTAATTGCTCGGTTAAAACTTGTGTAGGCCTATTATTTGAGCTGTAGGCCTAAGGTTGTTTAAATAATATTTTTACGGTCGTTTTAGTGTTGCTTACATCGTAATGGCTTAGAAAAAGATTAGATAGCGATTTTATCACACTAAAATCATGTTAAAACACATATAGTTTACATTTTGTGGCTATACTTTTAAAACAATGATTAGGCCTATTGTATTGTTTACGGATTGGCCCCATTCACTTCTATTGTAAGTGCCTCTCTGTAACCCAGCTTTTTGCTTTTTATTTATTTATGTAAATATTTTTAAGAAAACGAGGGACGTGTCGAAATACATTTTGTGGTAAACAACATGGCGCCACAAATGCTGTCGATTGAGCTTAAGTTGTATTAAACCCGGAATATTCCTTTAAGTCTTATCAAAAGATTGCACAACTGTGTGAGCGCGCGCAGCCTCGCGCGCATCACCCCTTCAGCCTCTCCTTACAATAACAGAGCGTGATGAATGATGGCGGCAGGCTTGTTATTGTCTTGCGCCATCAAACCGTTTTGTCTCACCGCGCGGATTTCTGTAATTCTGTGTGAGAACAGTGATGACTAGTTTAATGTGGAATACAGTTATGTGCGCGGGGGCAGTGTTTTTCTAAGCACTAAGGCCCCAGCGTGGATGTGACATCGGGCGTCCCATCATCTGTAACTCCGGGTAACTCAGACTCTCGCGCCCCTCAGAGGAGTGCCGCATAAATATCTGTCCGCGCGATATAAACAGAACGGTCACAACCCCGCGCGAAATTAAACAACGGCTCCTCCGCGAGATTAAGAGCCGCGCGATTTACTGGTCTAAAAACAACTGACCTTAAACACCGACCACGTCATCATACATTTCTCTGGCCTGAATACTTTAAAAAAGTACCCCCCACCCCAGAGTCAGGGGAATTAAAGTGTGTTGAAGAAGACTTTGAAAGAACCAAAAGTAAGTTTTCCTATCATTAAAAGCGTTCTCTCTGAATTCCAGTGTGGTAAAGCCTTGCTTATCTGATGACAGATATATCAAGATAAAGAGAAGGTTTACGTTTCTTCCGATTAAGGGAATTAATCATGTTATCTCTTGCAGGCACGATGACAGGGTGACATGTCCTCTCCTCAAAGATCTTGAGAGAAAAAGGTGGGCAAAAACGATAGCAAGGTTCATACAGGTCAAAGCAAAGTGAATAAACATCAACTATCCGTCCCTTTTGAAAACACAATAAGTTCATAAAGGCAGCTAGTATCACAACTATAAAATCAGTACTTTTTATTTTTATTTACAAATATTCTAATGCAAAGGCGTGTGATCTTCACTCCGCATCACCAAAGCCATTTTACATTTAAAAAATAATTTTTCGCGTTTTTCTTTTAATAAAAAAGTGATGACAGCATCTATATATAAAACAAACATTTGATTAAAAGCACACATTATTGCCTTGAACCAGCAAGGCACATATGCGTGAATATTTAAATAGATATCATTTTTTTTCTTTACAGGAATGCGAGTGAGGATGTTTCCCCCAGTTATTCCCACTCGTGTGTTTTTAGATAGGAGATGACGTGGTTATTCTTTAATTAAAATAGTTAGAATAGGTCCATGTTTTGTCCATGTGCTCCATTTGATGCTTCAGGAAGCTGTAGTGCCGCATAAACGTGTTGAATTCAACATTTCTTTCAGTTCATTTTCCGGTTTTCCCGCCACCATAAACGGCCACGTCTGTGGAAAAAAAAAAAACATTTGATTTTATTACAATTCTATGTATTAAAATATCGTACTAAACATAAAATAATACGGAAAATTATTTTGTAGTTTATTTTTTGCTCTGTGTCCAACTTATATGGAGCTTAGGCTACTAATTTCTTTCAGTTTTATAAACTGATTTATAAAAAAGCAGGGGATTAATATGCACATTTCCATATGTCAATTAACGGGAAGAGGGCCTAATCAATTTCAGAACAATTATATGATTAATTTGGGCCAGCTAATTTATTATTCATATGCCCAAATATATAAGTAGCCTACCTACGCTTATAAATACAAAACACAAACACAAATAGTGTTCTAAAAAATTATATTGACATTTTTAAACGTGTCTCTTACCAGGTTGACAGGATGGATGTAGCCATTTTCGTATTTGTCATTGGCAAGGATCTGTCGCAGGTGCGCGATGTAGCTAGAGGCCAGACGCAATGTGTCCAGTTTGGAGAGTTTGGTGTCCGGTGGAACCCACGGTAACGTCGTCTTCAACCGGGAGAAGGCTTTGCTCAACACGCGCATCCTTGCTCTCTCGCGCGCGTTTGCCGCGTTCCTCTGGACCTGCTTTCCCTCTTGGGCCACACCGTTGGGTGCCGATTTTCGCATGGCAGCTGTTTTACGCCGCTTTCCCGTGGTTCCGGTATGTTCTGTAACAGAAGCTCCTTCGCAGTTGGAGCTGTCCTCCGTGCTCTCGTTTAATGTCCCAGGGTCGTTACCGGAACCGAATTTCAAAAGACCATCCAGCAGCTCAGCCTCATGAAATTCATCCACGTCGCTGATGGAACCCGTGGACATGTTAAGGTGGAGGCGAGGACCTGAGGACGTGTGGGGAAAAACGAGTCTGAGGAGAAGAGATGATTGTGGTTCTCTAAACGAATCCTCAACTTGTCTGTGGAGTAAAAACGTGTCATGTGCGAGCTAAGGATAACCTTAACTTGTAACTCACTCGCAGAATGATCTTACCATTTATCTCTCGCGCATAGGGGCGTACCCCCGCACGCGGCAAAGAAGTGGGAAGATCATTTCTTCTATGTATGATCGAATCATTGCAGTTCAGTTCAAATTCTGTTCAGACCAATTTTGCAGCGATGTTTTGTGATTTCACAACAATTTATAGGCTTTAATTTATGTGTAATAGTTTTTTGGTTTAGGGCCTGTTGGATTTCAGGTAAAAGACTACACACAAGCATAACCCATGCATTCAGAGGAATTTTCTGGTTTAAACATTTCAAAAGTACATATTTCTAATCTAAGATGAAATTAGCATTTCTCAAGTATATACGTAGAGCGTCTTGCTCTCAGCATTTATCCTTTCAGTAAAACATTCTTGCCACCCCACTTATTTTCATTTTTCCAGATGTATGAGTGGCTGATCAAATAATCAGAAACTAAGCAACTGCTGAGTATAAAAATAATGTTTATATATATATATATATATATATATATATATATATATATATATATATATATATATATATATATATATATATATATATATATATATACATGCTTACAATGTTTCACAGTTAAACAACTATTGCAATTATTATATAGGAGATGTTTAGTTATAGCCTCTTCTAAACAAATTTCTTAAAACGTTATTATTAGGCTATAATAATAATAATTAGCCTAATAATAGTAATATTTTTTTTTAGCATTATTGCTTTTGTTATTGTTATTATTATGATCATTATTATTATAATATGCTTTCAAAACTGTTGTATTGTTGTTGTTCTATATTTTATTAAACCAACTCCTCACTAAAGGTCATAACATCAATTAAAAATATGTTTAAATTACAGACCAAGGTAGGTTAAATGCTGTACGCGTTTCATGTTCAACAGCAGCAAGGGGCACCTGCACGTGTCCTTTGAATTCCTGTAAGCTGACAGGTTGTGCTGAGTGTTTTAATGCTGTCTGTTTGACCGGAAATAGCAGTTGTGCGCACAATGGAACATTGGGATGCATAATATGGTACAGTGATGGGGCTCACGTATTCGCGCATTGTTCCTGGGAGAGTCCATCCAGCTTTCAGCACCGATGCCCTCTAATAGGATCCCACGAGAAGCGTCTCAAATGGCCCACTGGCGCCTCCGGAGAGGCACGTGAAATGGATACTCCGCGTCCCCAAACCCCATGTTTTGCTTTTTTTTAACGGCACCCCACACGATCTCTAATACAACCTCCTAATTCAAGCCAAAACATCCCGATCTGCCCGAGTTCTAAGTGGTGAGGTTGAAGGCGACTCAAGAGTAGTTTTAAATCAAGTGATGATTGCTACGACACACGCGGGGTATTTGTTATCACTAGAGCCCATCATCCTCAGATGCCCTTAGTTATGGCGATGCATAGAAAAATGCATGAAATCACACGTAAAATTGCAAGAACAACGATATGCTCAACCGCTAATTATAAGGAAATACTGATTCTGCAGAGACCATCTGACACCTCAGAGCAGGGGTGGACTGGGACAAAAAGTGGCCCTGGACTTTCTGTCCCAGAGCAGCCCACCAAACCCGGCCCACAACACACTACACCATAACACACTGGCTCATTGATTTCATTTTCCTGCTTAATTTCAAATTATAATATAAATTATAATATAAAAAAAGAAGACATTTCTATTGACTGCTAGTCATGAAAATGGGCCAGTGCAAAAATGGTCATAACTTTAAAACCTATAAAACCACTAAATGTGATGAGTGGATTTGTTTAGCGAAAGCACTAAAAATAAGTACTGTAGAGCAGCATTTCTTCAAAGTTTTTAAAGAGCTTAATGACCTATCTACTTTTTTCTAGAAGTGCAAATAAACTATTGTCTTAGTTAATATGAGGTTGTGGAAACAATAAGTATAATAATTATATATTATATATGTATATACAATGTCATACAATAGTTAGATGAAGAAAGTGTCACACAGCAGGACACTAATGAAAATGATTACAATTTCATATCAATTACTCACATAACTATGTGTAAATATTTATTAAAAATATATGTAAAACAAAATAAACATACCTCTTAAAGTGTAGAACTTTGCAGATATTTTGTGGATTTATTGCTCATATTTTTACTCTGGGCTTGTTGCATCTTTATATCTGCTGTGTTTGAATTCCTTCCCAGATTATTCTTGAGAAAAAGTGAAAAGCTCAATGCTTTGTCAAGCACTGTTTCTGATATCCTTTAAACAAAGTAAGCCTCAAAGACTCAAATAGACACAAAGTAATATTTTTCATGACTTATTTTCTGCGTTTTTATCAGGCGTGAGTGTTATTCAGCAAACTGCACTTAAGCTCCCTGCGGTATAAATAAATTATGCAAATTACAATGTACTGTTCACAGCTTTACTGTTTGCCGATTTTATTTACCCTGCTGTTATTGTATTTATTGTGACTTACAGTGATTTGTCATTTTGTGATTATTCAGAGCTCATCTAATATGTTGTCTTTGGTTGTCACCATTATTGTGATATGTATGTCAAATAATGAGGTCCACACGAGGTACAAAGTTAATGCACACTTAAGGAAATGTGCTATGATGTGTAAGTAATTTAAAAATTAAAGTAATTTTAGTTATTCAAAATAAAAGTCATTGTATTGGTTTTAACTTACAATGTTTTTTTGAATGTTCGCACTTTAATGGGGCCTATATCCTGTAGGATGGATTGGCTGGTACTTGCGCAGCAATAAGTCGGCCGAAATTACCTAGTGGCCCACTGGGAAAATGCCGGTGCTCCCGACGGCCAGTTTGCCCCTGCCTCAGAGTTTCAAAGTCTTTCTTTGGCATGCTATTTTACTGAGATTGGGTGGTAAATCAAATGACAGACAGACAGACAGACAGACAGACAGACAGACAGACAGACAGACAGATAGATAGATAGATAGATAGATAGATAGATAGATAGATAGATAGATAGATTAAATTCATTTTATTTATATATTTTAGTTGGATGCAATGTTTGTTTTAATTGTAGATTAAGCAAAAGTATTGAACAAACTTTAAAAGATGAATGCTCAGTGGCAGGTATATAAAAGGTAGGAAGATATGGTAATAGGGCCATACAGTTTCTCTGACTCTGAGTGTGTCTGTACCTCCCTCTCTTGTGGGTGGGCTGGTCAAAAGAAAATAAAAGAAGGATATAAGATTAATGGTCCTGTCCTAGTGTACCTTAAAATAGCCTCTGTGTTCCTGAAGACTGCAGTCACACTCAGATTCAGCTTTCTCATCTTCCTTGACACTAAAACTTAGAAAGATAAACAGACAGGTTAATACAAAACTGCCCGTATTTTGTACTCAGTGTATAAAAGGAATTAGGTTAAAAAGATTTTATTTAAAACATTTTACATATCATATAAAAATTGGAGCATCCATTCTCATATATAATATGAATGTATGTATAATATGAATGAGTGTAGCGGTGCCATTTAAATGCTACAATGAAATAATAATAATCATATACTATTAATATTTAATAATAATATGTATCTATTATTATTATTATTATTATAAATGTCAATGCAGGCATCACCTTTTGCACATTTTAACAACTACACACAATACATGCAAATTGTGACACTTCATGACACATGATTCATTGATTGCAAAAGCCTTTTTTTATTACTCAATGCAATTACTCAGATTTGCCTCTCAGTCCCTCCATTGTAATAGTGACCGACAACAACAGGTGAACAGCAGCCTTTATAAATCAAAAGTGAGAAGTAACAAATGCAACAGAATGTGGTTTTCTCAGTGGTGTTAGTGGGGATATCACTAATTAGCCATGTAGGGTCAAAGGTTACTGGAAACTGGACACTCACATGTCCGCATCCAACTTAAAGCTCAAACATGCACACACAAACTCACATATACACACTAACACGAGAGGCGGTCACCCAACTCGTAAGATGACGGATCACAGCAACTGCACACACAGTTAATCTTAAATGTGTGTTCAACAGCACACTCTCTGCAACGTGGCATCTAACAAACGGCAATTTCTGGCCAGAACTTAACTTTAGAAAAGAAAATTTTTAAGTGACAACCCTGATTAAAATAAAAAGATATATTAGAATAACAAAACAAGACAAAAATGTGATTTACTGCCTTGAATACAAATTATCCAGTTAGGCAGCTCTTGGGGTCAGACATTGTTGAGTCAGTTAATAAAAACATAACACCTCATGAAAGACTTTATAACTGACAAACTGTTTAATACAGATTGATGGTGTGGTTTTAAATGCTGCTTAAAGACTCTGACACATACGAGATTTTGGAATGTACCAAGCAAATTCGTGGGTCAGTGGAGATGAGACTTCTTTGTTTAGATAATAATGAAAAAGGCCAATCATCCCCAACAGATAGACACTACAGTTGTGTCTGTGAGTCTAACTGTAGCATCGTGACTGTGTCACAAGGGACGTGGACCTAAGTGAGAGGGGAGACAAGGGTATGAAGTGCAGTCCGGGATAAACTCTGATGTGGAATGGATTGGCTGTTGGATATTATCGAGATTTCTTGCAGCTGTGTGTGTGTTGTATTTGTGTATGTGTGAGCCTTATGTTTGTGTGTTTTTGGGAAGGGAGGCTAGGAATGGTGCTGGAACTCCCCCTGCATTGGAGCTGCTAACTGCCAAGGTCAATGTCCATAGTCGGAATGCATAAGTGTTTTAACTTGTCACAACCGTTTTAAGGGAGGACACAACATGAATACTTTAAGAGAAAAGTACTTTTAGGAGCTACAACTCAAAAATAATATCTGGAATGAAGTTGCATGAAATGCATAAAGAAAAAATCATCAGGTGTTGATACAAAAACCTACAACTTTTTGAAAGGGTCAAACACTTTCATAGCCTAGTTGCCAACTAGATCATCTCAGTCAGACTAAGGAGATGGCACAGTAAATAAACTCAATATTTCACAGAAAACAGAATTTGTAACTGGTCACATGAATACGGAAATTAATGTTATAAGTGTGTGATTTACAATTCATGTTTTTTTTCCCCCAAAAAGTTTACAACTCCATAATTTGTGGAGCTGGGGAGGAGGAGGGTTACAGAGGAAACTCTTGCAGTGTGCTGCAGT
This sequence comes from Xyrauchen texanus, assembly GCF_025860055.1. Lineage (NCBI taxonomy): Eukaryota > Metazoa > Chordata > Actinopteri > Cypriniformes > Catostomidae > Xyrauchen > Xyrauchen texanus. The sequence goes on along the minus strand of NC_068300.1, from coordinate 15,004,914 downwards.
GAAACCAGCTTACTTGCAAACTGAGCAAATTTAAGTGTTATGTTGATTGGCTACCCGATTACGCATCAAAGGACCTGTCATCTTACGCCATGTGAGCCGATTGGCTTGACATGTGAATGAGCTGATTTGCCAACAGACGACAAGTTTAAAGAACCTATCAGCCTGCGCCATTAAGAATTTCATGCCTGAACTTAGTCATTTATACTTTTCCTGTTTCCAATTTGGAAATAAAATGTTTCATTAGTCACGTAGAATAGTTCCAACAACTATATTTATTAGTTTTATCCAACCCTCAAATGTTTGTGTCAAAAAAGCTAATGTTTCCTTTTAAATACATCTTTCCAACTTAATTATATTTAGTGGAATGTTTACAAATAACATTTAGCCTCCGACCCTAAAAACTCTTCTGTGGCAGCATCACTTTTACGTTTACCCAGTCAGGAGATAAGAAAACAGTTCACAATATTATAATTCTAAATGGTACGGTTCTTTTAAAGATATATTTAAATAAAAGAAAGACAGGATTTTCTACACTCACACACTATGGGTTTATACTAAAATTGTACATGTGGGGACGGTCGGACAGATGTGGGGTCACCCCGAAGCTGTGTTTATGGGACGCTTTGCAAGATTGAGCCGAGTGTCTGATAAATCGATCGTGTGAGGCTGAGATTATTTACATTCTATCTCTCACACACCAGAGATAAATGACTCTCTCCTCTTTATGAGCTTCATCACACTCAACCTATTGCTCCTCTTCTAATCATTTACAGTCTATGCACACACACACACTCTCCAGGTGCATGAAACTTCATACTGCATGCATGTGTAGACTGTGTAACTATGATGGAGAAGGAGTGAGACAGATAGAAAAAGAGAAATAGAGATGGAAGGATGCAATCTTTGTCCATGATTCCTGTGGGAGTCAGGCACAAGGGACAAATTCTCTATTTTCAAATGAGAAGAGCCAGAGCAATCTATGAAGCTAAATGATTGATGTTCATAGAGAGCCTGTTATCATCAGGAATAGAGTACAGACTATTGAGGACAGCTCATACAGCTTACAACCCCCCAAATTCCCAGCAAAACTCTTGTGTCCAACAGGCTTGGTGATAACCCATCTGAGTCACTCCCTTAAAAACTCTGCTAAAAAGACTGGCTTAGACCAGCATGAATTTCCAAGTTGGTCCAGCAAGGATAGTGCTGAATTGGTGCTGGTCTAGCTAGTGGATCAGCATCACAGCCATGCTTTTACCAGCAAAAAACCAAAACAAACAAAAGAAAACATGGTCTTTCTTGCTGAAGCTGGTTGAGCAAGAACGTCTTGCTGATTAAGCTTGTTAAGAAGCCTGGTGATGACATCAGCACATCCAGCATCCAAAATGACTAGATATGCTGATCTTTTTAGCAGGTTTCTGTTGATATAAGACTCCCAGGTGTGTAAAGAGTACAGAACAATCATAGTTACTTCCCAAAGTTACTTCCCAAAGAATTCCGTGTGAGTAGAGTAGAAGTAGCTGTCCTAAAAACTAGTAAGTAAGAGTAAAAGAGTAGCTCATTTAATTTCGTTTAAAAGTACTCATGAGTAGTGAGTACTGAGAACTGAGTTGCAAAACCTATGCCCCATTATAATGGACACTGTACACTGCCAACTTTTAAAATACATCACTTATCTGTGATAATCACTACATGAATCTGATTCCAAAAAGACATGATGACAGAAATTAAAAGATGAAAAAGTTATTTTCAATACACTGTTCACCATTTTAAATCGTAATGTATGAAACATTAAAATCAGTTTACATGTAGGGTCTAAATTTCCCTTAATGCCAACAGAGCATTATTGTTGTGCATAAAACATGTTCAAACGATGCAAGGAATGCAAAAAAATGCTAAGTAAGCAGGATCACTTGGCACGTCATGTCCTGCACAATAGAGGAGGTAGAGCAGGCATGGGAAAAGTTGTTTGGTACAGGGGCTACAACACGCTTAAAAAGGAATAATTCACCCAAAAATTAAAATTATCTCATCATTTACTCACCCTCATGCCTTCCCAGATGTGTATGACTTTCTTTCTTCTGCAGAACACAAATTAAGATATTTAGAAGAACATCTCAGCTCTTTTGGTCCATACAATGAAAGTGAATCAGTGCTAAAATATTGAAGCTCCACAAATCACATAAATCAGCATAAATGTAGTCTAATCCATGTGCCTCTTCAGAAGCGATATAACAGATGTGGTGAGAAACAGATCAATATTTAATTCCTTTTTTACTAATTCTCCCTGCTAAGTCAACCTCCTCTTTAACATTCACTTTCTTCATGTGTTTTTGGTGATTCACAATCTTCATGCATATCGCCACTTAATGGGCAGAGAGAAGAATTTCTAGCAAAAATGGACTTAAATATTGATCTGTTTCTCACCCACACCTGTCAAATAATTTTTGAAGTCATGGATTAAACCACTGGAGTTATATATTACTTTTATGCTGCTTTTATGTGCTTTTTGGAGCATATACAAATTGGCATATACATTATATCGAAAGGATATACAGAGCTGAAATATTCTTCTAAAAATCTTAATTTGTAAGAAAGTCATAGACAGATGGCATGAGGGTGAGTAAACGATAAGAGAATTTTCATTTTGGTGTTAATTATTTCTTTAAGTAGCACATGGGGGGCCACATTGTCCTCCTTTTGAGATACAATGTTCAACATTGATTTAGTTCTTGTATTTTTTAAGCTCAGTAATAGATTGGGGCGGCTGTGGTTCAGGAGGTAGAGCAGGTCAGCTTGCAGAGTTGGTGGTTCGATTCCCGGCCCACACGACTCCACATGCCAAAGTGTCCTTGGGCAAGACACTGTAACCCAAGTTGCACCCAATGGCAGGCTAACGCCTTACATGGCAGCTCTGCCACATTGGTGTATGAGTGTGTGTGTGAATGGGTGATTGGGACACAGTGTAAAGCACTTTGGTAACCCCAAAGTTTAAAAAAAGCGCTATATAAGTGCAGACCATTTACCATAGTTGTGTTCTCATTCTAATGCACGATGCACAATTTTCTGAAGTTTGTGACTGGTGGAAAGTTCTGCTGAAGTATTGCTCTACAAATGTTGATACTTTTCTATTTTTATAAAGGCTAATCATAATTATAAATATATAAATAATGATTTTATCATCTCTACTTTCCTGGTAATTTATTATTCCAATTAACACACTCTCTACATCAGGGGTCAGTATTATTAAATAACGAACAATTTTTATTAAACATTTCACTATTTTATTCTATTACATTAATACTTTTAAAGCTACTCAAGTTATTCTGTCAAAAGTAGTGAGAGGTTTTCTCGTTTCCTTGTTAATGTTGTTTGATTAATAGCCTTTATATGACATAGTCTACTAGACAGTGCTCAGTTCAGATACATGTACACTTCAAGTCCAACAATACACTTTTTTCCCACGGTTTAAATTCACTTTAGACATAAATTACTGTGTTTACATTAAATCCTCACCAAGACGTGTATTTGTGTATTTGACTATTTAGGCACATACCCGCATTACCGCTCAAACATTAGCCACCTGTCTAGGAAATAAAAAGTCAATCTTTTATATTTAATCTAGATCAACCAACCAGTGGTGCTCTTGCTATTGGGACTAATGTAATGAACACCCCTGTTCTAGATGTAAAACATAGGCTAAATATAGAAAACTACCCAAATGTTTGATCGAGGGCATCTCACTTTTCTCAGATAAACATCTAGATCATTTTATTGCCCAGCGCTATTGATTCCATTGCATTAATCACTCACTGCAGCCCAAAAATCTCAGTGATAGATAGTTAAATTACAGGCTACATTGTAGACACACAGAATCTAGTAAGTAGAAATATGAAATTTACCTTGATATGTTTCTTCAAATTATAGGCAGGATTAATGCTGATATCTGCCTTGAGCAAGTTAAACTCACATCACTACTCCAGATCCATAACAGTTGGCACCAGATTTGCAGCTGCCGTTCAAGTTTTTTACTTGTGATTTGATTTGATGGGAGTCATGAGACTCTCCCTAGCCAATCATGTTGATAGACTAAAAGAAAATCAGGACAGGGAAGTAGCGAACACAGATGGTGGGAAAATAGCGCATTAAAAATACAGTAACAGCTCTTAAAATATACTCAAGTAAAAGTAAAAGTATACTTAAGTAACTACTTAAAAAAGTACAATTCTTGGGAAGAAGTTAATTACAGTAATGTGAGTATTTGTAATTCGTCAATTTTCACAACTGAAGACTCCATATTCCTGTGTTCATTGCTTGCTGCAAGTTTGAATAAAAAAAGTCTCTTTAAGTTTATTTCAAATAACATTTTAGACGACAGACACCAATATTTTCTGAGTCCTGTATGTGTAGCTCAACTGGTTCCTGTAGCTAAACTGGTGGAGCATAGCATTTGCAAAGCCAAGATCATGGGATGGATAAGTCACTTTGGGTAAAAGCATCAGTCAAATGCATAAATGTAATGTAAATGAATGTGACTAACAAAAAAAAAAAAACACACAAAAAAAAAAAAGTCTACCAAGACCTAGCAGCCTCTCAGAATACCTTAAAGCCCGATATTCTGAAGAAGAATATCTTCTTCATTTTTTGTTCAGTGATAAAAAGTCGTACAAAACAGCCAAACAACTGTTTACACTTTGGGATGTATGTGTTCTTGGAAAATGTCTCTATGCAAATAATTGTAAAGAGGTAGGTAAATTTGCACCAGCTTGGTAATATTGGCACACTGGTGTTATAATGTTGACTGATTTATACTGAACGAACGCCATAAATGGGTATTAGCTGCCAGCCTCAAGGTAGGTGTTTAGCAGCCGGTAGTTTTCCTAAAAATTTGCCTAGGTGAGCTGTTAGGAACCACTGAATCAAATTCAAAAACACCAATGTTTTGGCCAGAGTTTGTTCTAAATTACATCACATCTGTTTGGTCTATGATTTCGTATAAAGTATAGCGGGGCCTTTAGCAGCCATACAGTATAATAACACCCGGAACGTCCTACCATTTAATGGCGATTTGCAAGCACTAGAGATGCGGCAATGTACGGGCTAAACATCGGTATAGGCTGATAGCAGCAATAATCTGCACTACTGGGCATCAGCAGATTGTTAAAAAACAGCCGATAATCAGTGACAATTATTTACTGTCAAAAGAGGGCAGAAAAACATCAGACAATTAGCATACAAAGCATTGCACTGCTAGAATTTCAAGAGGTGGAGCTACCGTTAAATCTTTTAACACAATTCATTTGATTACTCACCTTAAAGCTCGACACAGCAAGGAATATGACAAGTTTGTTAAAGCAACATCGAAGCTGCTTCAGCTAAAAAGGCACAAGTAAATATGAGTTAAGAATGTTAATGTGAGTTAATAATGTGCTTTTTGTTTCAGTGTTTTGTTTAGAACTGAGACCAGTTTCTCTGAAACATGGAGGACATGTAGATCCATAAACAATAAAGTTATTATGTTAATTTCTTTCGAAGTTGTGTAATTAATTATCAGTGATTTGAAACAAGGTAGCATAAAAAAATGCAGAACAACCAAACAAGTGGATATCCATACTGAGACACAAATTTTGTAATTTTCTTCAGAAAAAGCCAGCTGTCAGTCTAGACTAATCCCATCAACACCCAAATTTACTAAATCTAGTTTATCCACAAAATTACAGCACAAAAACTCATAAACCCCTCTCCCTTTCTGTGTCTTCTCTCACACACATGTCTGATATTTCCCAACATCATTGGCTGTATTTTTGCCAGTCATCCCATTAGTGGGATAATGAGAGGAAGAGAATTGGCTCTGTACTGCTTGTTTCGTAACACTACATCTGTGACTCATAGTTTAAACACCAAACACACACAATATTCATACTCCAGCATCATACTTCCATCACTCTGTTTGACAAGCCTGACACCAGTTGTTTATGTTTAAAAAACAGGAATTAATATCATGCAGTAAAGAGAAGGGGAATGAGATGCTGGCGTGAAAGATTTGGATGGATGAGGCAGTTTTTCTCTCCTCTCTTTGTTCTAGGGCGTCCAAGATCAAGGGTTGGGTTTCTGATGGAAAATTTGAAGCAGTGTCTTGATGTCTAGTGTTTAGTATGACAAGTTCTGTACTCATACATGTATATGCACAGGCAAACACACTCCCACATTCACTTCCCACACGGTCTTATCAACGAAAATTAGTCTGAGCAAGCCCAGCTAAAGAACTTTATGGTAATGAGTGGTATATCTGTGTTTGCATTTGTGTAGTAGGAGTCAGAGTTTGGTTCTGTCCCTCTCCCAGGAACCCTAGATATCAGAATGGTTTGGCTGGAGATCTCTTGGGCTTCTACAGTGCTGAGCTCACAGCCTGATGCTGATAACCATAAGGAGAGGCATACTGGAGCCTGCCGGGTGTCGTCCCAGCCGGAGAGAAGCCCTATCGCAGCAGTGATAAAGTGGACATGATGACTGCTTCTAATGCCAAATGTCTCAAACTCCTACATTACGATATTGCATATGTCTGCCTCCCTATCCTCACACACAAACACACATACCTTTCTCTTTATTTTCTATAGATTTAAATCCACTGCAGTGAGGAGAGGGAGGCCTATCAATTTAGATATGGAGTCTAACCCATTTAATTTCACCTCTCGCATCATTTATGCAAATGTGAAAATTGAAGTTCCACCATTACTGCTTTTGGATGGATAACTAGCTTTAATAACATATTATAATCATACAGTAACTGTCAAAAAAGTCACTGTTTGTAATTTTTTCTTTGTTAATAGTTTCTTACTGTTTACTTGTAAATAATTACTTGAAACAATGTTTACATGAACAAATTTGTATTAGTTTCTGTTTTGGTATCGAAATTGGTATCAAGAATAATCAAATTTCACTGTTATTGGTACTGGCTGTTGAAAATTTGGCATCATGACAATGCTATTTACAATGTAAATTCACATTTTGCATGGTACATCTTATTATCATAACCTCATAAAAAAAGTAGATCTTATGCCATAGAACTGCAGAAACACCTGTTCTAAAGGAAACCCAGGTTCACTTTTTGATCATCACATTTCCTCTGTTAACGGATGATACTTAGAACCAACATGCTGATCTGAACAATCCTATTGTAATATTCACAAATTATTTATATCTAAAACCAAGAAAAGAAACATGATAACACTTTACAATAAGGTTCCATTCGTTAACATTATAGTTAATGCATTAGGTATCATGAACAAACAATTGACAATATATTTTCTACAGCATTTTAGTGTTTAAACAAAGATTTTGTATGAACTGAGGTGCATCGCAGTTCAACCGGAACGGTAATTTCGGTGAGGTCTATCCTAAGTCCAAGGTTCTGGCTATGGCATATGAAGTATCCAATGTCTTATGGTTGAAGTTGGCATCAGTTCATCCTCTGAAGTCCACAGTAATAGACTGAAGTGATGTTTGACTGGCACCGGCTGCTATTAGTCATCATCACTCTGAGAAACGTAGCAGCGGAGTCCAACACGAAGCAGGAATGGAGCTGGATCCAGCCGATTCTGGTGAACTCAGGATAAGAGGAAACAAATAAAATAATATTAGCATAGAATTATAGATCATGGTAAACTTGAGGGCAGACCTAACTAAATCAGCCTAACTGTGAGTTGAAGGATAAATAAGGTGTATGCCTGGCTAAATAGAAGAGTCTTTAGTCTAGACTTAAACTGAGTGAGTGTGTCTATGTAATGAGTTTTTGTTAATGTTTTGTTTTCATGTCTTTTATTTTGGAATTCTAGTTTCTGTTTCCCTTGTCATGTGATTTAATGTTTCCCTCCATGTTCATGTGTCTTGTTTTCATTGGTTTATTGTCTTATCAGTTCTAGTCTGTCATTTGTTTAAGGTTATTAGTCTTGTTATCTTGTTTAGTGTTCTGTTTGATCATTGGTTTATGTTTCCCCATGTCATGTATTTAAGCCCTCATGTTTACCATTGTCCTTTGTCTAGTATTAATGTTTGTTTGTGTAGCACATTTCAAGTTCATGTTAAGTTTAAGCCTAGCCTACCAAGTTCATGTTACGTTTTATTCATGTTTATAGTTAAGGTTTTTGGTTTTCACATTGATTATTAAACTGCACTTGGGTTCTTCATTTCATCGTCATTGCCATTGTCAGCTACAAAACATTACAGTCTACATCTCGAACAGTGTTAGGGAGACTTTTCCATAGTTTAGGACACAAATATGTAAAGGATCTACCTCCTTTTGTGGATTTTGAAATTCTAGGATCTATTAAAAGGTCAGAATTTTGTGATGGTAATGAACGTGATGGAATATAGTGTGGTTAAAGGTCACTTAAGTACTGCGGAGCTAGACCATTTAAAGCTTTGTACGTAGTTAACAGAATTTAAAATGAATAGGAAATTTAACAGGTAGCCAATCTAACGATGATAAAATGGGGCTAATATGATCATATTTCTTGGTTCTAGTCAGCACTCTGACTGCTGAATTTTGAACCAATTTAAGTTTATTTATAGACCTTGCTGGACATCCTCCCAGTAATGCATTACAATAATCTAGTCTTGAGGTCATGAACCCATTAATTCGTTTTTCAGCATCAGCAACAGAGAGCATGTGTCTTAATTTAGCAATATTTCTTAGGTGGAAGAATGCTGTTCTACAATCATTGGTAATTTGATTTTCAAAGGACAAATATAACACCTAGGTTGTGCACCGTTGAAGATGATGTAACAGTACATCCATCGAGAGTCAAATAATATTTTAGTGGCTTGTTTTTAGAGGTTTTTCATCAAAAAGTTAGTACCTCTGTTTTGTCAGAATTAAGTAGAAGGAAATTTCTGGCCATCCAATCTTTTATTTCATTGATACACACTGCTAATTTGGAGAATTGTTTTGAAGAAATATAAAGTTGGGTATCGTCGGCATAGCAGTGGAAACTTATTCCACGATTCCTGATAATATCTCCCACAAGAAGCATATACAAGGAGAAAAGCAGAGGCACTAGAACAGATCCCTGTGGCACTCCATACTTTACTTTTTTTGGTTTGACAATTCCACATTTACAAAGTGGTAGTTGTCTGCTAAATAGGACCTTAACCATGCTAAAGCAACTCCACAAATGCCAAGATAATTCTCCAGCCTATTCAAGTGAATGTCGTGATCTATCGTGTCGAATGCAGCACTAAGATCTAAAAGCACTAGAAGTGAAATGCAGATGATAAGAACAAGTCATTTGTAACTCTGATAATTGCAGTCTCTGTACAGTGATGAGTCCTAAATCCTGACTGAAATTGTTCATATATACTATTTCTCTGTAGAAATGAACATATTTGGGAGGATACTTCCTTTTCAAGTATTTTCGACATGAACGGGAGATTTGAAATTGGTCCATAATTAGCCAGTTCTCCAGGATCGAGTTGCGGCTTCTTAATAAGCGCTTTGATAACTGCCATTTTAAGTTTCTTGGGACATGTCCTAAGCATAGCGAGGAGTTAATGATATTAAGAGGTTCTGAGATTACAGGGAATATCTCTTTTAAGTTTGTATTGGCTCTAACAAACATGTTGTGGCTTTTGATGTTTTGATAAATGTTATTAGCTCTTCGTGACCTATGACAGCAAAGGATTGAAGTTGCTTGTGAGGAAAATTAATAGACACTGTTTTCTGAGGTGCTGTGACAGATGATTGCATAATTCCAATTTTATTTCTGATTATTTAAATTTTATCAGTAAAGGAATTCATGAAGTCATTACTCTTGTGCTGCGACAGAATATCTGGTTCTGTTGAGGGTTTATTCCTAAAAAAAAATTCCACAGTTCTGAATAAACACATAGGATTGTTGTGGTTATTTTCTATGAGTATGCTAAAATGTGCTGACCTGACAGTTTTTAGTGCCTGTCTGCAGCTACAGACAGTATTCTTCCAAGCACCGTGAAATACCTCTAATTTTGTATTCTTCCACTTGTGCTCCATTTTCCAAGCTGCTCTCTTGAGAGCACGAGTGTGATCATTGCATCATGGTGCAGGGAGTTTTATTTAATTTTCTTTAATCAAAGGGGGGTGACAGTATCAAGAGTGTTAGAGAAGACTGCATTTATATTTTCTGTTATTTCGTCAAGTATTTCTGGGCTTTGGGGCTTACTATGATATAGATCTGGAAGATTATTAGTGAAGCTATCTTTAGTGGTCAAAAAATTGTTCTACCTGAAAGATTGCGTGGTGTAGATTGAGTGACATTAGCTGATAACAGCTAATGTCTGACTCCAAGAGAGTTGAGAATATCGACAAATGCTAATCCCAATGTATCATTTTCATAATCTATGTGAATGTTGAAGTCACCAACAATTAAAGCTCTAAATACAGTAACTACAAGGTCTGATAAAATATTTGGGCAAAAGACGACAGAGTTTTTTTATTTATATTTGACGGTGTCACATTAAGCATTATTAGGTCAAAAGACTTAAACTTTTATCCTGTCCTTTGAGTAACACCAAAGATTCACTGTACATTGTAGCAACACCTCCTCCTCGACCCTTCAGACGAGGCTCATGTTTATAACAATAAACTGGGGGAGTAGATTCATTTAAACTAATGTATTAATCCAGTTTAAGCCAGGTTTTGGTCGAACAGAGCACATCCAAACTATTATCTATAATACTTTAATTTACAATTAGTGCTTTGGTAGAGAGAGATCTAATGTTTAGTAGCCCGACCTTTATCTTTCATTATTTGTTTGTTTTGTTCAAGTTTGACCTTTTCTTAATGATTTAGTGAGAGTTTTGTGTTTGGTAGTTCGGGGAACAGACACAGTCTCCATGTGATATCTAGGTGACACAGTCTCTATGTGTTGTGTTTATGTTAATTCATTATAACTAATGTTAACAAATGGAACCTTATTGTAAAGTGTTATCAGAAACACTACATAGCAACAAAAAAAATTACAAATAGTTCTTGATAAGAAGATGGTTCCGTGCTAAGGTGCACTTAAGGAGAAATTTTATTTTTAAGAGTGAGATATGGGTGAAGGCTAGATAGAGGCATTGTATTTAGGCTCAATATTATAATATTTTGTTCTCTCAGAATTTCCTCACACTCTCTCTTACTCCACTATTACAAAAGACTTTAAAGGAGATCAAACTTAAAACTGAGATTGTATCTGAGGATTTTTTATTATTATTTATTTATTTTATTTTTGCCCATGGACTACAATATTTCTAAATAGGGAGAAATTGTATTAAGGGTCAGAGCGGAGACTGAACCCCAGAACTGCCACTTGAAAATCCTTCAACACTTGGTCAGATGAGGTTGGTCTAATGTGGTATAATATCTTCCAAAAGGATGTTACTACAGGAAGGAACACAATGAGAGATAAGTGGTCTCTTGGGTCTGTGTGTGTGTGTTAAATGGGACAATGGTTCAAGGAGATGTTGCTCATTATATCCCTCTTTACAAAGATCTTTGAACTTGTTTTATATAAAGCAAATTATATAATTATAGACCACATACTAACCCTATCCCTAAAAGTAAAAAATAAGCGTATATATAATAAAATATTTTAAAATGATTTCTTATATATATATATATATATATATATAAGAAATAATAAAAAAATGTACTTACTTAGGGATAGTTCACTCAAAAATGAAAATTCTCTCCTAATTTACTCATCCCCATGCCATCCCAGATGTGTATGACTGAACACAGACAAATATGTTTTGAAGGGGCCCTCTGTAGGGCCTCACAATCCAAGTGAATAGGTACCAAAATTTTGAAGCTCCAAAATGCACATAAAGGCAACATAAAAGTAATCCATAAGACTCCAGTGGTTAAATCCATATCTTCAGAAGTGATATGAAAGGTGTGTGTGAGAAACAGATCAATATTTAAGACCTTTTTTACAACAATCTCCACTTTCAATTTCACATTCTTCTTCTTTGTTTGTTTTTGCCAATTTGCATTTTCTGTGCATTTCGCCACCTTCTGGGCAAGGAGGTGAATTTATGGTAAAAGTGTAAAAAAATTAAATAAAACTATTCATCTTTTTTCCTTCTAAGATATTTGTTTCTATTCTGTTTGGTTGGTGGTATTTGTGGATGTTTAAACTCTGTTTATTGTCTGTCTAGCACAGAATTAAGTGTGTGTCTGCTTCTCAAGAGACCAGCTGCAGGCATTCTACAACACTTCCCATGTTCACACACACTCGTAACACTCATGGCTTACTCTCTGGAGCTGAAGCTATGTTCATTAATGGTCTATTTAGGCTCTGTTATACAGGGATGAGGTGAGCGATGACTGATGATTGAGACATTTTATTTAATGTCAACACTCAGGGACAGTCAATGCTGAGTGATTTATGAGAAATTAGTCTTAGCATGATCTCTTTCTCACTCATATTTAAACAATATCACATGAGCAAGAGTATGATATGGCCCTACATTGCTGCTTTGATTTGATCTTAAGACAAATGTTTTTGTGAAATATCTTAAGTGCCTAAAAATTTGCACAGTACTGTACTTTCTTACGCGATGGATCAGAACCTGCCATTGCTAGTTCAAACCAGATGATGCATCCAAGCCTTCATTAGTAATTAAAAATGTTACTTTAGAATTAGTATCACGGCTTGGGCTGTTTCTAACAATTTATTGAAGAAACAAGGATGTGTATGTGTGTGTGTGTGTGTGTGTGCGTGTGTGTGTGTGTGTGTGAGAGAGAGAGAGAGAGAGAGAGAGAGAGAGAGATGGAGCAGTGTCATCACCTGTTGCCACTCCCAAGCAGAGATGTTGTAGTTTGTTAGTCAGCTTTCTGAAGATAATGTAATTTTATTACTTATTTTCTAAGTGGAAAAATAGCCGATCAAGCAGGGGTATTCCTCCCTATATCATGGTAGCTGGTGCACAAGAGTCATTCACTGTACAAACCGCAATCTCCTCCACCACTTTGAACAGTTTGTCCTCTCCAATGTGGAAACTCCGGTAAGAGGTAAGCTCCTTGAGTTTGTGTAATTAATCAGTCTGTTGTGTCTCAGCTGTGATGAGCCTTAATGCTGAAGTTGTTAGTTTAACACCGTTTAAAGCTATTTCCTAGCTTTAGTAGTGTTGTAGTAATAAGAGTGATCACATTACACAAAAAGGGTATTTTGCTGCCACCTGCTGGCTAAAATATGTAATGTCAAAAATGTTAATGTAAAGAGACACATTAGCTCTTAAAACATCTGCACTGCTCTCACACTTTAGTTTAGAATGGCACGAACACAAGCGGAGTGATACACACAGTGAAGCATCAGAGTGCTGATGTGTGAGACCATCAGTACTCATGGAACGTCTTTCGTCCAATCAGATTCAAGGACCGGAACTAATTGTTGTATGTACACATATAGGCCTAAATGCACTCACATAGGCAGAGATTAACAAAAACACATATAAACACCTTATAAATGTTTAGATTCCCCTTTATGGTCCTTTTGTCCTTCTTTCATCCTTCTTGCAGTTTATAAGCATGATGTGGAATTTAGCTGATGAATGCAGTTGAACTTGCAAAGATCATTCAGTGTGTAGTAACACTCACTCGCTAATGATTTAACGAAACACATATGCACACATAGATTTTGTCTTATCTAAAAGGAATAATTCATACAAAAATTACAATTCTGTCATCATTTACTCACCCTCATGTCAATCCAAAGCTGTATTGCTTCCTCTGAATGCAAAAGAAGATATTTTGTAGAATGTCAAGGCTGCTCTTTTGCTCATATTGAAAGTGAATGGTGACAAAACTGCACCATTAAAGTGCCATAATACAGTCCATACAAGTCACGTGCTATAAATCTATTAGCCTACTCTGCAGTATATTCCCAGTCTTCTGAAGCCATATGACAGAAGTTCTAGAAGTTATTAACTGAATTTTTTTCCTCCACTATTGTTCTCAAATCTCATTCACGGTTGCATTCAATTCAAACATGGCACATTCATATGTGCATCTAAACAGTGAATGATTGGTTCATCTGAATCTTGCAAAACATTTTGCAGAACAAGGGTTACCATCAACAAGATATTCAGTCAAGTCCAAGACTTCATGTAACTGATCAACACTGATGTTAAACTTGTTTGAATTTAAAACTTGCACAACTTGCTTAAAATCTCAAATTGAAATTTTAAACATAAGCCTTCCACCAGATTTCATATAATACTTTAAGAACACATTTTTCACCTTAAACATCACTCTTTTCTCTTCAGCATAACACCAGTATCCTTAAAGCACTTTTACAAAATATTTTGATAACTGTCACTGAATAACTTGTGCAGTAAATTTGCATTATGGCCAGATTTCAAACTTAGTTTATCTGATTCATCCACACATTCACTCACAGTGCAGCCGGTCAGAGTTTTTCCAAACAAGCAAAAAAATGCTTAACATCTCCAAAATGTGTCAAGTCTTCCTGTCAAATTGGTGGATAGAGTTCAGGCTGAGTGTCTGTGGTGCAAAGAAAACAAGCTGAGTGTTTGAGCTACACTTCTTAGAAAACTTCCTTAGGTCAAAGGTCAGACTATGTTTTAACTGCATGTCTGTTTCTAGTTTTCTGCATCTTTTGCCTTGATCCAGCACCTTTCGCCTCCTGTTGCTCATGTGTATATGTTTAAAAAATGAAATATTAGCAATTTTAATGTCATCGCTATGCCTCCTGGATTTGAACAGATGTCAGGTTTGGCAGAGAAGAGAGGTGTTTGAAAGGATAAAAGGAGTGTTTTATAGTAGAATTATACATAATGTGTGAGCAGTGGTGGATTAAGGCATGGGCAGCATCTTGCTGGGTGGAGGCACGAGGTGCCCACACAGACGAGTGGATGCCCTGAACTCCACCAGCCATGTCATTAAAAAAAAAAAAAGTTAATTGTTTGAAGTAAATATAGCAGAAACAATTAAGTACTTTCTACATTGAAAAAGTTACTTTAAGTGTGAACTTGAAAATATTAAATAAATTCTACATTTGTAATCAATTCAAACATGTAAAAATTAATGCTCTGGCTTATAAATCAATATTATTTATAATTGTTATCTTTAGAATACATCATCATGTATCAATCTTAAAGTAGAAAACACTGTCATATTTGTTTTGCTATTTTAAGTAAATTTCACAGGAAAATAAAATAAGTACATTTGACAAAACATTTCGAAGCTGGTATTCCTAGCATGCACGGGGCTTGAATAATGAATGAGCTGGAATATTTTAACTGTTTATAAGTAGATCTAAGCCGTTTTTATAGTTGATTTAGTTGTTACTTTAGTAACTTTTTTTTTTGTGAAATCTGAAGTTCATATTCTACTCAGAATTACCTGTTCATTATCAAAAAAATTATCTGTTGATTGTTACCGTCAGGGCCGGCCCAAGCCTTTATGGGGCCGTAAGCAGAATTTGATTTGGGGGCCCCTCGGTGCCGCCAATATGACTGAATATTGTCAATGCTTGATTATTCGCACACTATAATTCTAACACACCCCTTATCAAATTTATTAGTTGTAGCTGTGTTGCTTACAACATACCAATGTCTGCCTGGCATGATTTTACCCTTCTACGGTTTTAATAGTAACAGTAGCACACCGATATTTACCCAATCTTGTTATCCCGCTGTTACCAGCTTTGTGGACTTCCTAGAGAAAAATTTGCAGCAGAAGCTGCAGACTGCATCATTTCTTTTTGAATAAGTGAGCCAGCTCCACTTACATTATTTCCCCATTAATTCATTTTCTGTAGGTGTTTTCAGGGAATGTGAAGTTTTCCTTTATAGGCAGTGCCCCTCTCCTTTCTGAGTCGGACAGGATAGATGACAACTCAGCTGGGTCAACTGGAGTAGCTGCTGATCCATGGCGTAGGCTGGAAGTTGCTAAGGGGGTAGATGTGACATCGATCCCAATGACTACAGAAGTAGAAGGACCTATAAGGAAATTACATTAATAATTTTAATTAGAAATATGAATCTCAGGATATTCTACAGTAAACTGAGCAAATACAAAGGCTGCTGTGCTATTAACTCGCCACATCCGCTGAGGTTGAAACAGACATGGAAGGAACAGTAGGATCAGTGGATGAACATGCTGGGAAGTGCTCCTCGCCTGCAGAGGATGGACCTGATGAAAGATGAAAATAATAATAATAAAAGCTAGCCATGTTAGATGTCATATTAGAAGGTAATGCAACTGTCTGTTAAAGACAAAAAAAAAGGTCTCACAAAAGGCATGGTTTATCCATATAAATATATTGATCTGATAATGTTGAAAAATCTTTATCAGATGTAGCACTGGCACTTGGGGCAGGTGGCGTTGGTTGTGCCCCACCTCCAAAATATTTCAACAGTGCTCCTAGGGAAGTTTCATAAGAGTACATATTTGACAGAACAGGCTGTTATTTTCTCAACACAAATTATTATACACAGCAGCAAGTCATCTGTACTCCTAAAACAACAACTCTTAATCTATAACTAGCTAACTGAGGCATAATGATATTGGAATATAATAGCAAAGACCCCAAAATGGTAGACTAATGTAAATAATGTTAAGTTGTTATCAGTACCAAGTTTATGGAACAGAAGCTTATTTTTATTTTAAAAAAATATATACCCAGGAAAGTTATTTTTACACAGAAGACAAAAACTTTAATCTAAAACTAGCAAAGTAATATGTTGTACTATAATATATTAAGATGTCAAGGCTATTTACGGATGTTTAATCAAACTTTCCTAAAAACGAAGATATGCTACATAGGCTATGTTAACTAACTAGCCAGCTAATGTTAGCTTGTAACATAGCCTAGCTACGTAACATACCTTTATCTTGCTGTTTTTCTCTTCCTCTTTTTCTTCTTTTTCCTTTTCACTGCACCAGAGGAATATGTCCTTTTTTGTGACATTGCTGATTGTGAATTTGCTTGCATCCTGCAGCCCGTTAACTTAATATTAAGTTTTTGTATAATTACCATTGTCCATTGACATAGTATATCACAAAAACAAAAAAACAAAATCAAGCTGTCATTTCATGTGCTCTTGGGGGCCCCCTGGTGGCCACGGGGCCCTAAGAAGTCGCTTAGTTCACTTATGCCTTGGGCCGGCTCTGGATACCGTCATCATGTTTTACATACCAAGTGTTGGGTTCTGCAGCTCTGGATCTAGTTTCCATCGCCAATAAAAGTACAGTATGTCCTTATCTCTTTTCCCCATGATTAAAGACAATTAACCTACTGTATAGGCTCTTCATTGTTTGTGTCTTTTTCTATATGGTGTCTCGTTCATATATTCTGTACACCCAAACGCACACACACACAGGTGTCTAAGAGGGGTTAATGCAAATGTGCACTCTTCTCATCCATACGCAGCTGTGCACTGTACACCCACACACACACACACACACAGACATGTTTGTTTTCCTATCCTTATGAGGACTTTCCATAGACATAATGATTTTTATACCGTGCAAACTATAGATTCTATCCCCTAAACCTAACATAACCCCTAACGCTAATCATCACAGGAAACTTTCTGCATTTTTACATTTTCAATAAAACATTGTTTAGTATGATTTTTAAGCGATTTGAAATATGGGGACACTAGTCTATGTCCTCATAAAGCGCACACACACACACACACACACACACACACACACACACACACACACACACACACACATGTTGTGTTTCCATGTTTTATGGGGACTTTCCATAGACATAATGGTTTTTATACTGTACAAACTTTATATTCTATCCACTAAACCTAACCCTACCCCTAAACCTAACCCTCACAGAAAACATTCTGCATTTTTACATTTTCAAAAAACATAATTTAGTATGATTTATAAGCTGTTTTCCTCATGGGGACCGACAAAATGTCCCCACAAGGTCAAAGATTTCGGGTTTTACTATCCTTATGGGGACATTTGGTCCCCACAAAGTGATAAATACAGGCTCACACACACACACACACACACACACACAGACACACACACACACACACACACACACACACACACACACATTCAGCTAAATTAATCAGTTGTCAGTGGCTTTAATATGAGACAGAAGCTGGTAAAAATAAGGAGTTGGTGGAAAAGTTCAATGCTTAAGAAAGAATTTGTCACAGTCTTGATGAGGCTGATGTTTTGTTCAATTTGTGTTTACTTTCTCTTCATGTGTTTCAGGTGCCGCTGGCTCACGGAATCAGCTTTGCACCTGATCGTGATTGGTTTTCTGCCTTTATTTAACTTACTCTGATCCGTGTTCTTTGTTAGATTGTTGTTGTGTGCTAGTTATTCACCACAAGTTCTCTACCCTTGTCGGTCCTGTTGCGTGTTTTCTATATCGATTGCCAGTCTTCGCTGTGGTGCCTGGATTGTGGTCATCATCCTGTTGATTGCTTTTCTCGCCTTGACACTTCACCTGAGTATTCCTCATCGGTTACCTCTCTGCACTGGAACTGCTCTACACACTACCACGATGCACACAGACCTATGAACACACTATTCTCCACAGGATTCCTCGCAGACCTGCGCTCTTCACTACCACAACACACACACAAGCCTAAGAACACACTCCACCTCCACGCTGCAGTCGATGCCGGGTTCCCCTAATGCTTTGCCAGCTCTGTGTTTAATATTCAATAAAATCTGTTCCTTTGCCTCCACACTTGGATCGCTGGTCTCATCCATCAGACAGAACAATCTAGCCAGGATGGATCTTCAGTCGCATATTAGTGCATTTTTTTGGGTCGCCAGCAGGACCAAATCTTTGCTTCCAACAGTACCATTGAGATGTTGGTGTCCCAGCTTGTGGAGCTCACATCACTGGTCAAACAACTTCGCCTTCCTTCCTATATTGGTCCCAATGCGGAAGCTCCCACACCAGCCCCAGCAGTTCCACCAGTATCGGATGCTCAGAACCCCATCTCAACACTCCTGCTCCATTCTCAGATGAGGTGGGTTCATGCCGCAAATTCCTCTCTCAGTGCTAGCTGCAGCCCTCTGTATTCCCCTCGGAGAAAACTAAGGTGGCTTTTGTCATAACGTTCCTGTCCGGGAGGGCCGGCGAGTGGGGAATCGCTATGTAGGACAATGGACACCCCTGCTGCTCATCGTTCCAGGAATTCTCGGCATAACTCTGCACGTTGATGCTAGCTGACCGTCACCACCATCCCACTCCTGCTGCCAGGACATCAGAACTGCAGTCTGTGGCGGAACCCATGCAGATCGGGAGGACAAGGCTGTCACCAGAAGAGAAACAGTAGTACATCACCAAGAGACCCTGCCTCTGCTGTGTTGGCGCCGGTCACTTCTATGTAAACTGCCCAGTAAAAGCCAACACTCGTCGGTAGGAAGGGGGTTACTAGCAAGTGCAACTCCACTCAGCAAAACCTCTGCACAACAGACTCATCTCCCAGCCCGACTGCAGTGCGAACCAAACAGCCATTCTGTCTTTGCCTAGGTGGACTCTGGAGTGGAGGGGGATTTCCTGGATGTCGCCACGGCTTCCAGATAGTGGATTCGGGTGATCAAGCTGGATGAACCCATGGCAGGTTTCTTCTTCGTGGAGCAGGACGGCTCGCTTAGACCCTGGATAGATTATAGGGGGCTGAATAACATCACGGTGAAAAATCGTTATCCTTTGCTGTTGATGTCTTCAGCCTTCGAACTCTTGCAGGGAGCGTCCGTCTTTATGGAGTTGGACCCATGCAATCACCTTGTTCAGATCAGATCAGGAAAGGGGATGAGTGGAAGACAGACTTTAACATCCATAGGGGGCACTTTGAATATTCCAGGTCTTCCAGAGGCATGTGAATGACGTGCTTCGGGACATGGTCGACCGAATTGTGTTTGTTTACTTAGATGATACTCTGATCTTCTCCCAGAATATCAAGGACCATGTCTAGCACATTAGGCAGGTGCTCCAGTGACTGCTGGAGAACCCTTCGTTAAGAATTATTAATCGAGAAACGTTAAGATGGAGAAGTGTGCTTTTCATGTGCAATTGGTTCCGTTCCTGGGGTTCATCATCTTTTCCGAGGGAGTGTGCATGGATCTGGTTTAGGTCAGCTGTTTCCAATTGGCCAATCCCAGATTTCCGCAAATTCCTGGAAAGGTTTCTGGTGTTTACCCATTTTTATGGGCGTTTCATTACAGACTACAGCCAGCTTGCCACGCTTCTGACAGATCTCAGCTCCACCCGTACTGAGTTTTTCTGGTCACTGTGGGCTGAAGCCACGTTTTCTTAATTAAAAAAGAGAGTTGCTACAGCACTTCATGTCAGTTCGTGGTGGAGGTGGATGTGTCAGAGGTCGGTGTCAGAGCTGTTCTGTCACAGCACTCTTCCTCGGACGGGAAGGTGCATCTGTGTACCTTTTTCTCGCACCAACTTACCCCAGCAGAATGGAATTATGATGTTGTAATTGAGAATTGTTGGCTGTCAGATTGGTCTTGGGAGGGGGAGGGGGGTGGTGTCAATGATTAGAGGGGGAGGGGGTACCTTTCGTGGTCTGAACTGATCATAAAAATGTTTAAAACATTCACGGAGCAATGTATTCTAGACAGGCTCTTTTGGCACTATTTTTTTACATGCTTACACGCATCTTGTCATATTGTCCGGGCTCTAAAAATGTATCTCATCAAAGGTTGTCAGCCATCCAGGGGCTGCTTGTACCCAGGTGCTCAGACAGCGATTCTGGTGGCCTTCACTAGCGCAGGACATTCACTGGTTGGGGTCCGCTTGCCTTATATGTGCAGCTAACCAGACATCCTATCAGCCTCCAACCTGGCTCCTCCAACCACTGTCAGTCCCTTTGAGACCCTGATCTCACATTGCCCTGGATTTTGTCACCAGTCTTCACCTGTCCCATGGCAATGTGGTCATCATGACCACGGTGGACTGCTTCTCGAAGGCGGCTCATTTAATTCCCCTCAAAAAATTAAATTCCACATTCAAGGCTTGCTGGTCTATGTGGTTTCTGATAAGGGACCCAAATTTTCGTCACGGTTTTGGGCAGAATTCTGCCAGCTTTTGGGGGCTACCATGAGTCTGTCTTCTGGATTCCATCCCCAGACAAATGGGCATGCGGAGCAAGCTAATCCAGAGCTTGAAAAGACCCTGCATTGCACCAACTCCCATAATCCTTCATCTTGAAGCTCTCATTTAGTCTGGGTCGAGTATGTCCACCGTTCCAGTGTTGCCAAGGTTATCAGCCCCTCTGTTCCCAGGTTTGTTCACACATGCGTTTATTCAGCAGTGCCGTCACACCTGGCAGATAGCCATAGAAGCCCTATTCCGGACTGGCGCATGCGTTAAGAAGTCGGCGGACCATCACCGGTTTAAGCCTTTAGCTTACGTCTGTGGGCAGAAGGTCTGGTTGTCTTCTAAGAACATCCCACTCCGACTCCCCTCTCTTAAGCTGGGGCCCAAATTCATAGGACCTCTTCCCATCATGAAGGTCATTAGCACAAGCCAACGATCACTCTCTCCATCTCCATTCCGCAGTCGGTGCCGGGTTTCTCTCCCGCTTCTCCAGCTCTGCTGTGTTTAATATTCAATAAAACCTGTTCCTTTGCCTCCACATTGGATCCTAAATTGGAAACTCCAACTTTTATAATTTATCTGAACATTCTTTCTAAATCTCTTGCTGATGTTAAGAATGTGTTTCAAAAGGAAGCAGAAAACATGAACAATTTATTTAGCCTGTTTAAGTTATCTAAAAGAAAACCTCTGCTGAGGAAATGAGATAAAATGGTGATGTGTGCATGATGTTTTTCCACTTGTAATGACATATACACAGTTGCTTTAATCCAGCAGAAAAAAAATCCTCTGACACTGTAGTATTTAAAATAGTTATTAAAACTTTTTATACTGTAAACGTACTCTAATTCAGCAAAACACCCCATACACTTATGCACTAAACTGAATCGATGTCATCATAAATGAGTCCTTCCCTAATTTATGCAAATGCACATAGAGAAAGAGAGAACAGCGTTGTTGAATTTAACCAGTCACCCAGGCATTTGTAACAGGATATGAAACCCAAGAAGGGAAATACAACTCACATGTGAATGAGTGTTTTGCTTAATCTCACTGTGCTGGGGTCAGTTGTGTATTTAACAGATTTTTATTGGTCAGGATTTTGAGTTTTAATAACATCATCAGATCTGAGAGGTGAATTTTGTGTCATTTCATTGTTATTTTAATTTAGCTCAGGATTATCCATCATTATGTTTCCTAATGAGGACTGCCATGGCAATGATGAAGGATAATTTTCTAAGAATGCTTTTCCTAAAACTCTCCATCGTTAAGGCCAACATTAAAACACACGCACACACGCACACGCACACACAGACACACACACACACACACACACACACACACACACACACACACACACACACGCATACTAAAACATATTTATATACACAAACAAACATACAGATGCACACAAAGAGGGTATAAAGGTCATAAACTGGAACGGACACTAAAAATAATCCTATCCAACATTCATTGAAACTCCACCCTTCCCTCTGAGAAGACTGGAGGAAAGACTAAAATTTTACTTTGGGAGTGCTAACTTTGAAACCTTCACTTCCAAAACCAAGACCCCACAACCCTACACTCTGTACACACACACACACACACACACACACACACACACACATGCAAACACACCATACACTCCCCAACATATTTTTAAAGTGAGATTATTATTAACTACTTTGATTATTAATCACACTTCCCTGGGTAAGTGTGTGTATCTGGGTGTTTAGAATAAAAAAAAATCTTATACACACACACACACACACACACACACACACACACACACACATATAAGAGCCTTCAGTGTTTATGTGTGAGGGCTACTCCATAAATTGTCTTGGTGGAAAAAAACTAACCCCCATAAGATAACAGTACAACACACTACCCCCTGAAAAACTACACACACTCATTACATACACACTTTGCCAGAGCAGACAGTGATGTATATGTCTGAGGTCAAACAGTTATTCACCTTCTTATCTGTACTGTTTCACCTCCTCAGTCACTCACTGGGGTTATCTGTCCAGATATACTTTGGTACTTCCAGTACAAAAAATACAACACCTTGTACAATTCCTGCCAAAGGCCACTTACATTTCATGTGGTGGTCACTGACTTATGTCACTGTTTAAAAATCACCTAGTCTCAGCCGCCAGCCTCTGAACGACCCACAGGTTGTTCACTAATAGTTTAATACATACAGGGGTGGACTGGCGCAAAAATTGTGTGTGGGGGGGTCGCTGTCCTTTTCTGCATATCGCTGCCCGCTTTGGCATATCACGGTGCAGTTTTGTGGCCCGTTCTGCATAACGTGGCGGCTCACGTTAGCATAGTCCCAGTACTCCCGATGGCCAGTCCGCCGCTGATCAGCCCCAAAGTGCGTCGGCCCACTGGGAAAATGCCCGGTATGCCAGATTACCAATCCAGCCCTGGATACATATTCACAAAAATAGCAAGAGCTGGCTGAAATAGCAAGCTCAAAACAGAATGGTTGGTTTTCTGAAGTCAGGGTGCATAGTTTTTAACATTCTGCCTGGAAATTAAGTAATGTTGACAAGGTTCCAGGATCTGGTTTTGTGGGAACCAGGAAGCTCACATAATCAATGATGAACTTGATTCGGAGGTTGCATTTTAGGGCATGGTTAATAAAATATGCATTCCTGTTGACTGTATCAAATCATTTATAACTAAAAACAACTAGCTTTAGAACTTGATATTAGCGCCCCTCTGTGGTCACTTCACCCAGAAACTTGAGCTCACACATGCCCATATACGTTTCACAACACTTCCAGCATCAGCCACTAGGGACAGTGGTTCGAATTTTGCTTTACGTGCTGTGTTAATTTTTTCACAGTTTATTGTTTATAGTCATAGTTTTAGTCTTTAGTACAAAATGTCCTTTAAAATTAGTCAATAATATGTTTACTCTGACGAAAATGATATATAATTTTAGTCAACGAAAATAATTTATTTTAGTTGATGATGATGTGCAAAATGGACAAAAAAGTGTTTCAATCTGTGACAGACCAAACTTTAATCAATATTTAGAAAAAAAAATTATAAACATTTCCTAATGTAAACATGTATAAAGCATATTTATATATGTAACATACTGACCTTGATGTGAAAAATCTGAGCTCCTGAAATCATAAAGAATAGACTGAAGTATTAGCAATATTTTGGAAGTTAGCCTAATATATTCTGAATTTGTGATGCTTTAGAGACCTATTCATTTCCGTGAAAGGATATATTATATTGCATGTTGCATGTTTTTTACAGAAGTAGCATGTTCACCACGCAAGTTATGAAACGGAAATTATGCATATTCTGACTAGCGCATCATTAAGTTCTAGTTCACCTGATCATTTGCTTCGCTGTGCAGATGTAAGTTGTTATATTACATATTGATGGATGTTGTTGATATAGTAACCAATCTAATGTATTAATAGGATGCATTTCAATTAGGTATTTACCCCATTTTTAATCTGTTCATTTCCTGGTGTTAGCGTGTTAAACTCATGCAGATTAAACTGAGAAATTCCTAGCATACTGGATTAATGGATTAGATATACAGATA
Organism: Xyrauchen texanus; assembly: GCF_025860055.1. NCBI lineage: Eukaryota > Metazoa > Chordata > Actinopteri > Cypriniformes > Catostomidae > Xyrauchen > Xyrauchen texanus. The sequence continues at coordinate 14,980,242 of NC_068300.1, read as the reverse complement.
ATCTAGATGTTTCTTCTTCTGTTTTTATTGCAGTATAATTTTTATCTCATCTTATTTTCATCAAAAGAGTGCTTTATGAAAATCATTTAATTATCATCAAGATGCACTTTTTTCATCTAGTCTTCGTTATTGTTGACAAATTAAAAAGGGCCTTCATCAATTATGGTTTTTTTTTTATCATTAATTAACAAGATTAACACTGTTTACGTGTTGTAAAATGGTTACTTCCTGTCTAGAATAAGCTGCAAATTGGACCTAAGTTAATGCCAATTTTCAAAGGTCTGGGTACACATGACTACATGTCACCTAACCTTTCTAACCAGACCCCAGTTAAGCAATCATCAATACCAACTAAAACAGAGCTTGCATATTGACAAGCACATTTTGCTTCACAGTACATGATTTACGAATAGTGTCCAGCTCTGCTTATTCTTTGCTAGTTGCGCTGAGAGGATAACCCCTCATACTAAAACACTTCAGCCTGAACGACAGTCGGGGAGATCTGTGGAATCGCTCACAGTTTAAGGTGTCCAACTGACGTAATGGCAACTATTATGGCCTTTCCCCCCTTTTTTATCAGTTTATTTATCTCAAGGATAGGATGAGAGAAAGATAGAAAGGCGGAAAGAGGGAGGGAGAAGAAAGAAGCGTTTGTGATGAGAAAGGCTCGCCTTTATAAACACGACTACATTGCCATTCTTTCTTAGTCCAAACACAGCCAGAGCACCACACCCTAGCACTCCATCTCCATGGAAACCAACTGACCTCTTCCCCACCATCATGGATATTCTGCCAAGCAAATCATTTTGTGTTCTACAGATGGATTTGAAACAATACAAAGTAAATGATGACAAAATGTAAATTTTGGGTGTGAACTACCAAAACTACTCAAAGGGGGCGTATCAACAGGTTAATGTTGCTAACTAAGCCTATTCAAACTTTTTTATGTGTATATTTTGGGATCGAATGGAGGTAATAGCATATGCGATTGAAGACTTGCACATATTTGTATGAATCATAAGTTAGAAGCTTGTGACGATTGTACTGCATGATTTAGCTAGTAAGAATAGATGATGTAAACACATGGAGGTTCCCAGATCTGTGTTTATGGCTGAGTACTAAGACTTAGTCTGCTCTCACACACACTTAAACCCTGTGTCAGCTCTCTTTTTATGGCTTAGTGCTGAAACTCCAGACACTCCAGCCTTCATAAATCTTTTGACTTTAAATCACTAGAGAATAAACCAGTGCATTAAGCAGGTGTGTGCCTCTTTCTCTCTCTCTCTCTCTCTCTCTCTCTCTCTGTGACTGTGACTGTGATTGTGTCTCTTTCTTTTATATTTCTCTTCATCTTTCTCAGCCCCACTCTCTCTTCCTGCTCTCTAGCTCTGACTTAACTTTTTTCTTTCTTGCCAGAGTGATAAAGATACAGAGATCTGAGAAAATGCTCTCTCGCTTTCTGTGATTTTACTGCATAATTCTTTACAAAGCTGGGAAGTTATTGTTTAAATTGCTTTTCTGTTTGCAAGCTCTCAGGAAACATCACATTTTGTCCGATTTATATGTATGATTATATGTTTATGTATGAAAAAGTGTGTACGGCCATTTTGCTTTTAATTTTGCTGCTCCGAGTGACTGAAATAACCTGCAGAAATTAGTGAAAATTGATACTTACATCTCTGTCACAGCTTTTGGGATATTTTAATTATCTTTGTGTCTTAGTGTGTTTTCATGTATGCTGTTGGTGTTCAGGAGGTTGCTGTACACACCTGCCATGCTGTAAATAAGAATTTTGTTCTTAAATAACATTCCTGGTTACATGAAGGTCAAATAAACGTATCTAAGCATATATTTGCACAAAACTAAATTCAGTAGGTGATTATATATTTTGTATAAAATTAAAATTAAAAAAGAAAAACTGTGGTTAAGTTGAATATTGTTCACGATTCAAACAAAGAATTTTGTATATTTAATGACTATCTGCAAAATTTAAAAGGCAACAACAAAGTAATTGAAAACAACTGAACAATAATTATTAGAGATTAATCAAATCGAATCTGTGGCACTATTTGAAAGTTATGATGCATCATCCAACTAACCTGAATAAGCTTGAGAAAATCTCAAATGAAGAATGGGACAAATTTTTACCCAAGTGGTATGAAATAATGGTATGTAAACTGATATATAAAACATTAAAAGTCAAAATTACAATGTGGGAATTTAAAATTCATGTAAACAGTTATATTACTATTAGCATTTTTCTCTAGTTTTCTATTTAAATGTTGACATTTTCAATCACATGAAACTTCAAAAGAATTTATTTAGAACTTAGAAAAAACCCCACATATGTTAATTGAAAAAAATTAACATCTTCAATTCACATTGGAAACATGGCCTATCGACAGCCTTAAGCCATAGTCATTATTCATAGTAGCGCCATCTTTTATTTTTGATGGGAATAAAAGGCTGAGAGGGATAGAAGTGCAGTTGCTTCAGTGGGTTTTACTGTTGTTCAAAGTGTTTTAGATCGTTCTACTGACGAAAAAATACACAAATCAGTAGACAAAAAACTCCAGAAAACATGAGTTGTGGAAAATTAGATGTGGAGCTTTATTCAGTTCTTTATTCAGTTTTATACAGTGCATGCCTTGAAGAGACTTTTAGTGACAGCCTTAATATTTGGCGCTACTGTGAAACAGATGAAATAAAGTCATTAAAATTAGAGAATTTAATGCTGAAGTATGTAACTTTTTCGGAATTATTTTCAGTATTACTATATTCCAGCTTAATATGCAGAGACAATCGTGAGTAAGCCATTCAAAGGTTCATTTTCTCGATTTAGACCCGTTTAGACTAGCCACAACAATGTTATTCAATCAATGGGTTGGGGGCGGGACTATCTTAGTTCCCATTTTGAAGAAACCTAACCCTGCCCCCTTCTGGAGTAACCACGCCCCCATGTGGAAATCTGCATTTAGCTTTACTTACTTGGATGAGGGGAGTATTCGGAAAGCTGTTTTGAAATGTATTTTTTTTTTGTGCAATTTTGTTCGGCGGTTCTAGTGTCCCAGAAACCCAGAAATCAGCTTTAAGACTCTGTGAAATCAAAACGCTGCTTTTAGTCCATATCTATTAGCTTTAGATTCATCTATATGCCAGTGTACTTCTAAAGGTTAGCAAAATTTGCTTTCAGAAGTTTAAATATATATATATATATATATATATATATATATATATATATATATATATATATATATATATAGCTCTTCTGGCTAGACAAATCATGAAGTCATACTGTACAAGAGAAACGTTGTCCAATCAAATGCATTCTATAATGAGATGGCGCCCACCCAATTAAGCTGCACACCGCATATGGCTGTGTTTTCACCTGCGCTGATGGTTCCTTCGCAAGGGGTCTCTCCAAACAGATTTTCCAATAAAAATCACTGTAAAAGTGAGTTGTGACTGACTGTTATCACCTTTCAGACCCCTGAATCCCTCAGAGTGGAGGGTAATTGTCTTTGAAGGGAATAGGGACTATTACTTCTGACTGAACGCACCTGCGGGAGTTAGACGTGATGAAAGTGTCTGGAGTGTATATTTAAAGCAGCCGTTTTTTAGAGGTTTCTTGGGATGTACATCACGAGTAAGTGTTCTTTGCTCTTTCTATTTAGGGTGTGATTCAAAACATTGATATGTTGTAATGTTTTATTTGCTTGTTTCTGAGTCGTTTTCATGATTTGCACAACAGTTCCTGCCTCAGCATTCGTGAAGTCTGCGATGCACTGTTTTGTTTGTAACAGGGTCAGTTTGATTACTGTTCAGATCTCAAGTCAGTGGAAAAGAGGCCGAACTAGGTTGAGATCACTCAGTTTCTGTACAGCTTCACTCTCTAACAGCAGCGAAGTGGACAGAGGAATGTGCGGTCTTGTATCGGTCTTTAGAATGATTCTATTTCAATCTGAAGCACCGTACTGTTATGATGACAATCTTATGAAGACCATTTAACAGCATAGTCATCTAAACAACACAAAATCTGAGATGGCTACTCCCAAACATGTATTATTACCCAGAATGCATTACTGGTCTACTTCTGTGATGTCTGCCCAATGTAAACATGGAGTGGAGATCATGCTCCACCCCTGCTTGTTTACAAATCACCCTCATAACCTCAGAAAATGTCTAATGTTTAAAATGAGATGACATTTTGGCATCTCAGTCCTCAAACCAGACAAAGTGGCTGATTTTTTTTTTTATTATAATTTTTCTTTCACAAAGTTCTAAAGGTTTCTGGAACTCACGTCCTCCTATACAAGCAAAGCTAAGAATGTACTGTCCAAATAGCCTTCAACTAACCCCAAACACGCTCCTACAAAACCGACTCTTCTCTACCTCTGACCCTAGTTCAGAATGACCTTCAATGTCCTCTGCACTAGCACAATATGCAAATGGGGTGTCATGCTGGTATTGAGACATTGGACCATTTTATGCTGTTTATGCTGTTTGTCAGAGGAGATAAAAGTGATAGCACTTCCTCTATTTGACCTCCAGAGCTGTAAAGTCAAGTCAAGACAAGTCATTTTTATTTGTATAGCACTTTTCACAACACACATCATTTCAAAGCACCTTTACAGGAAATCATGCATTAACAAAAAATGAAACTGTAATATCTATAAAGTCTTAAAGTGATCATTGTGTAGTTTGATTAAATGTGATTGTATTTTGTGTATAAAAAATACATAATTTAATAATAATCGTATTTAGTACCCCTATGAGCAAGCTGAAGGCAAATGTGGCAAGGAACACAAAACTCCATGGTTAATGGAGAAAATTAACCTTGGGAGAAACCAGGCTCACTGTGGGGGCCAGTTCCCCTCTGGCTAAACAACTTGAATATAATGGCAATATTAGTTATTTATGTGCGGTACAAGTCATAGTTTTAATTGTGTAAATTAAGTGAGCGTTAAGGTCCATTGTTTTTTGTTGTTGTTATTTTTATAAATTTTATTTTATTTATTTTTTACTTTAAGATTAATGACTAATGTCTTTGAAGTTCATCCTGGATTAACTGCTGAAGTTCACATAGATGCATTGTCCTTTGTTAGTTGGCTGATGAAGGGTTTAGTTGGCAATTAAATTATAGTCAATGTATTCCATTTCAAGAGTGTAGTCCATCAAACGAGAATGATGGTTCTGGAATCATCCGGAGTTAAAGGCACTGCTATTTTCCCTCATCCGAAGATTAGTGGATAGGAGAAAAGAAGATCTGAGAGGAGCTTGGTGGTCGTGGCTGAGAAGGGTTTACAGAGGAGCAAGGGAGTGATGGAGAATGTGTTTACGCTCCCTGTTTTGTCTGTTTATGTATCTTCCATCTTAATGAACAGTGCATTATTTCTCTCAGGAAGAGAATTTCAATGATGCTAAGTTCTATTTTATAGTCTATAAACACGCTTGAGACTCTGAAGATTCAGTGCGGCAGGGGGGCATGGCAAGAGGGGTTGGGGGAGACGTCGCTTGTGGTCTGACACAGCGCTAACCTGCTTTAAATCTCAGGCTTTATAGTAAACAGCTCTGGACATCTCTACAGGGCTTTCCACACACAATTTATTTTATTTACTTCAGTATATTTCTGCCAGAGAGGCCCTTGAGATTTCACAAAGCCTATCTGGTAACCAAGGAGGAACCAAACAACAGCACTGAATCACTCTGAAGCTATTGTGCTGTTTTGCTTGGGAAATTTCCAGTTTGGAGAGAGAGGGAGAGATAGATAGAGAGAGTCAAGGGTCTTGAGGTGCAACAGAGTTCATCCGAGCCCAAATTAGTACAATCGGAATGGCTCAGTAAACACATTCAAATGAAAAATTAGGGACAGATAAAAGTAATATGGCCTTTCTTCTTGCGAACTTACTGACAATATCCACATAAATGAGGGCAATTTGTCTCAGAGTAGTTATAATCCATTATCATGGAATGCTGAGGACTAGGTGTGGTGAGTTCATTCATTAAAACTCTGCTGATCTTCAACCACCGTTAAAGGTTCATCAAGACTCTCCTCTATATCATCTTCTTTCAACCATGCCAGAATGGCTACTTCAAGTCCTTTTCCGTCTTTCCAGAAACCGCAAAACCACTAACACTGCATTCCATTCAGATGTGCCCACTTTGGACAAAAGCTGCTGACCCCTAAACCTAGACCAGAAAAAGGACAAAATAAAAACAATCTGTGGAAAGCTGTGAATAATATCTTAGAAAAAAAGGGTGTCAGACAGAAACTTTTATAAGTGCAATGCTGGATGATACAGTCAGGCTAACAGACAGATGACCAATGTACAAATGTTATTAAGTTGGCTATATACAGTGTACCTTGAGTTTGCTTCCTATGAATTTATTGATTCCCAAACTTCACCTGAACAGAGGAATCCACTGGAATTTTTTTTAAATCAGCTGAAGAAACACCTTTTCCAAGAGTACTTGATTAACTTAAATAAATAAATACTTGTATACACTTTGCTCTAGTTTTGCCAGAAAAGAAAAATCACAATTGACATCTCAATAATATCTCCTAGACAACAATGAGCTTTTGGAGCAAATGGTGACTTTTGCTAAGGTCTCATATTTCTCAGACATTTCTCCTGAGAATTATCACTAGCAATCTCACATACTGTATGTCCCCTCTAGAGTTTTAGGGAGATATCAACAATAGTTGTTTTCACAGCTTTTTCAGAAAATTAACATACATTTTCAGTTTAGATGCCATGTGTGAACACATCCTGTTCGAAAATAAAAAAAGAAAACCGTTGCATGTGTGAATAGTAGATGTGATATTACCAGTAAAGGTAATCAACAATTTTGCTGCAATTTGTTAAAGGGGCTAATGTCTCATAATGTTCTCAAATACGATATACCAATTAAAGACTATAATCAACAGTTAGAAATCTAAAAAAAAACTCAAACTTGTCATTACATTCTTCCAAGACCAAATTACATGCATTTTTCACACCACAATATAATTTATACAGTCAAGAATCGTCTCGTCTGTTTATACTATATGTTTTCTAAGGAATTTTTGGAGAAACATCTGAGATAAAGTTGATACTTCAAAGAAACATAACTGAGGTTTCCATTAGCCCTGATCTGTGGGTGCAGCACATGTAGGTGGACACGAATCACAGGGGGGTGAATCTAAAAAAGAGCTGTTCAAATTGTGGTCCATTATGCCAGAAATAGAATTACCATTTTCAAGCTGTGTTCCCTCGTGATATTCCCTTGTGCCTCCTCGAAAATCCCAGTGTAAAAGGCATAAATGTGAAATGTCTTTCTACCTAAAAAATTATTTAGCTATAGACCTTATTCACAGTAGCACCATATTTGATTTTTGATGGGAATGAAAACAAGGCTGTGAGGCAGCTATCAAAAAGCTCCTAGATTACAATTTTCCACAACTCATGTTGTCTAGGGTTATTGTCTACTGAAATTTCTTGGTAAAATATTTTTCAATGTTTCGTCAGCAGAACGATCCAAAGACACTTTAAACAACTGTTCAACCAATTGAAGAGACTGTATGTCAATCCCCAACAACCTCGTTGTCATTCCCGCTAAAACTCAAAGATGGCGCCACTGTGAATTTGGTCTATTGTCCTCCTTTCCTGCCAGGAGGCGCTGTAGTGTTTTTGAATGGACTGTTTACTCATCTCGCGCAGGAACTGAGAGATCCTTAACAACAATCGCCGGTTGTCTGTTGAGGCTTTTGTTTACTTCTAATGCTCTTCCGACCGTTAATATGATTCGAACCCACATTTTTAATCACCGGAACACTCGTTTTTATAACGTTTCATCGCCATTTTAGCAGAAATCTCTCTTTCTCTCACCAGTCAAGTAAGTGAAACGCCTCACCAGTCAAGTAAGTGAAACTTTTATTAGCTAAGTGTGTTTGCTATTCGTTTAAGTAAAAATTAAATCTGCGTTTGTTGTTGAATCTAATTTATGGTAGCTTATGCATGTTTGTCGACCAATAACAGTGTATTTCTAACTGTGCAACTCTACTCTTTCGAGCACTAATTGCGGATAAGTTCTTCTAATGTTGAAAGTATAAATTGCGTATGCTGTATACTTAATAATAATAAGAATATGAATAACAATAATAATACATATAAATGTGCTTGCTAAATTAATGTTACTATATTGACATGACGATTGATCATAAACTGTAACTTAATGGTTAGAGGTTGGTGCATACATGTACTAACATCCTGCTTGCTTGACAAGTTGCAGTTGCTTGTTGCTATCGTAATGCCTCGTGCACACATTCAGTGACTTTATCGCTTGATGTCGCTAGTCTCTGTACTGTGAAGTCGCTGCATGTGAGTACGAGGCTTTGTTGTTCAAGTATGATTGTCATTTGCTTTGTTCAAACTCCGAGACAATGCTTTGTGGATGCATTTGACTTGCATGCATTGTGGATGCGTGAATCTTGTACTAATAAAGAGAGAACGAGTGAATGCTGAATAATGCCAAAGCAGCCATGGTTTTTCATGTAGTCAAATCACTAGCTGTACACTTGGATGCTTTTTCACTTTGGTGCATGCATGCATGCAATCCTAAGCAACTTGCAGTACATGTATTACAGGGATAACTCCCTTTGAAAAGGTTAAGTGCCTTTGTTCAGGGCACAATGGTGATAGTAAATGAATAACCTCCGCAGCCTTTTGGTTACCAGCTTTTGTCATTACACTACTTGACCCTGTGCTCTAAACCTAGGCCAAGGGAGGATCCACTTATAATAACTGTACTGTAAGTCACCTTGCATAAATATTTAACTAAATGAATACACATAAATGTACTGTAAAATCACATTGTTTATATTCTTATCTGTTTATGTGCTTTTGCAGGTTGTGCTTTGGATTGTGACATGCATCTTTAAAGGGGTTGTCAAGCTTATAATAACGTCCAGAACAACCCCAATGGAACCCAGTAATGATGTGGTGCTTGATATCATCGTTTCCAACGTTGTATCGGTCTTTAGAACGAGGTGCCATCTAAACCTGCGCACCATCGGCCTAGAGGGAACTAATGTCATCTACAAACCTGAAATGGGAGTAAGTCTAGACCATCAATGCTTTCATAATGAATACTGTATCCTGTATAAACATGCATTAGTCAGGTTGAATGTACATCATCAGCAGAGCGACTAGTACACTATGAGTGCAAAGATTAGTTACAGCATCAGTGTTATGTACTCACCCATTGCCTGGAATCATCATTGTCAGCAGTATTAGTATATGGCCAATCGTTAACACACATTGTTGCTTATGCTCTATGGATGTTTTTTTCCCTGTTTTTCCAGAAAGTCCTGATGAAGCTACGGAAACCACGCATCACTGCCTCTATATGGTCGTCAGGAAAAATTATTTGCACTGGAGCAACAAGGTCTCAGTAATATTTCCATTGTAAATCTTAGAATACTAAATATTAAGCCTGGAGTTGTTTGAGCTGCAGTTTAGTCTTGTGAATAGGGGTGTGTGAAAATATAGATTTTCCGATGCATTGCAAATCTTTGAACGATCTCAATATCTATTCTTAAATCCCTAGGTTGATCTTTTACTCTTATGCAACCCTCTACTGCAATGAGAGAGAATAGCTTGCATTAGTAACCGAATTTTGTGCTATGCGATTAAAATGTATATTGGCAATTGTCTGGTAAATGTTAAGATTTCACTTATCAGTGATTGTGGAGGATAGTGAAGTATTCAGCAGTGACATTCTTTCACTGCGTGTTGAGAGTAAAAGTTGTTACTTGTAATGTGTGTCCACATGAAAATTTGTCATTGAATAAGTCTCTTTTAATACTCTTTATGTTCTCATAAAAAAAAAAAACATTTAATTCTAATCATGCAAAGGAAAGATAAGATAGACTCTTGGAAGCTGTTTAGAGAAATGCCACCTTTCTTAAAGAGACAGTACAGGGTTTTAACACGTGTTCAACAAATCAATGTAAATACCTGTAAATAGTAAAAATGTTGTTATTAAACAATAAACATGTAACAAAAAATAATATAAGCAGAATATTATCATATTTATTGATTGAATGCATGGATTTGTTCATTTTTAAAAGCTAAAATGTGACAAATATAATGAGTAAAAATTATATTTTCGTAATGTGCGTAGTTAGAAGGTATAAAATAATAATAAATAACATTAGAGATGGGCGATACCACTTATTTTTTTTTTCGATCCGATACCAAGTACTTTTAGGCCAGTATCGCCAAAATCGATACCAATACCAATACCTCTAATATATTTATTTATTATTAATTCTTTGGATATAATTAGTAAATTAAATTATTACTTAATTTTTTTTAGATATTAATAGGCCTAAGCAGAAAATTATTAGCCTGCATTGTTTACCTTTTTAAAATTAGTAAGTATAAGCAACATATTAAACCACAAAATTAAGCATTGATATTATTATATGGTTACTATTACTAAAACCATGTTACCATATGGATACTACAGTAATGCTCTAGCAAAACCATGGTTAATTGTATCAAAACCTTGGTTACTGCCAAAAAAGAACAACAACAAAAATAACATGGTTACTATTCATGGTTACTACAATATTACTACAGTAATCCATGGGCAGTTTTCATAAGTGTATCACTTATTAACAAGGATTAAAGATCATTATCAATGTTTTAACACCTCTGAATTTAATTAAGCCTGTACAAATGGTCACACAAGCCCATAATAATACATGTCATGTCTAGGTTTGTCATTACTTGGTGTGAATAACTCCAGATGCTGTTTTTCTGTCTTTACCTGAGTAAAGAACTGCTTCCTCTTTGAACGAGCGCTATGACTGAAAGGATTAGCGCTGTTTGTCTGCTGGTGTATTTTAGCATTTCTGTGGGTCAAGATGAGCGGAAGATAAAATTGTTCCAGTGCCATGCAACAATTCGCTCATATAATTATTATTTTCCACTTCGAAGCTTATGAGATGCATTAATATGCATGTTATCTAATTAATAAGATCACTAGTTAAAAAAAAACTTCAGAATCAATATTTTTATGTGAGGATCGATATTCTTTATACCACATCAGTATCGGAAGAATCGATACTTTTGTATCGATCCGCCCATCCCTACCCTGTATAATTAACAGCATTAGCTGGGAAATAATTTATTTCATATGTAAGCAAAAGAGATAATAGAACTGAAATATATTGATATTGAATTGGAAAAAACTGCCTTAATTGTGAAGCTTTACTGGTAAATTATGATAACACACACTGGTGGCCAAAAGTTTGGAATAATTTACAGATTTTGCTGTTTTGGAAGGTAATTGGTACTTTAATTGACCAAAGAGCCAACTGATCACAAAGTATACAGGACATTACTGATGTAAAAAACAGCACTATCACTATTTGAAAAAAGTCATTTTTGATCAAATCTAGACAGGCGCCATTTCCAGCAGTCATCCCTCCAACACTTTATCCTTGAGTAATGCTAAATTGCTAATTTGGTACTAGAAAGTCACTTGCCATTATATCAAACAGCTGAAAGCTATTTGGTTCATTAAATGAAGCTTAACATTGTCTTTGTGTTTGTTTTTGAGTTGCCACAGTATGCAATACTTTGGCATGTTTTAAGGTCAATATTAGGTCTAAAATGGCAAAACAGAAACAGCTTTCTCTAGAAACTCATCAGTCAATCATTGTTTTGAGGAATGAAGGCTATACAATGCTTGAAATTGGCGAAAAAACAGAGGATTTCATACAAAGGTGTACACTATAGTCTTCAAAGACAAAGGACAACTAACTCTAACAAGGACAGAAAGAGATGTGGAAGGCCAAATGTACGACTAAACAAGAGGACAATTAGTCTGTAGTTCGAGAAATAGACACCTCACATGTCCTCAGCTGACGGTTTCATTGAATTCTACCCACTCAACAGCAGTTTCATGATCAACAGTAAAGAGAAGACTCAGGGGTACAGGCCTTATTGGAAGAATTACAAAGAAAAAGCCACTTTTGAAACAAAAAAGAAAAGTTTAGAGTGGGCAAAGAAACACAGACGTTGGACAACAGATAATTGGAAAAGAGTGTTATGGATCTTAACCCCATTGAGCTTTTGTGGGATCAGCTACAGAAGTGCCCGACAAGACAGACACTTCTATGGCAAGAGCTGCAGGAAGTGTGGGGTGAAATGTCAAATGAGTATCTGGACAAACTGACAGCTAGAACGACAAGGATCTGCAAAGTTGTCATTGCTGCACATAGAGGATATTTTGAGTTAGTAGTTTAAGAATTTCTGAACAAATTTCACGTTATTAATGTCCGGACTATACATTGTTATCAGTTGAATGCCCCTTTGGTGAATAAAAAAGTACCAATTTCTTTCCAAAAGAGCAAAATCTGTTCATTATTCCAGTTAATCCTCCAGTGTATATATCTATATTTTAGTGCTGTCAGTCGATTAAATTTTGTCATCGTGTTTAATCACATCCATTTTTATAGTCGTGATTAATTACTGATTTTATAAATGATGAAATTTGACTCTGACACTTTGCTACAGCAATTGTGAAGCTGTGTTCACGACTTGCATCGGGGCGTCAGTGTCAAATTCAAGATAATCGCAATTACGGAAAATGTATGTGTTAAACTTAGTAATCGCGTTTGTTAACATGTTAATTTTAACAGCTCTAATATACTGTATATGTTATTTATATATATATATATATAAAAATAACATATACATATATATATATATTTAATTAATTTTTTTAGCGAGGAGGAGGCCAAACTGGGTGCCCGGCGGTTGGCCCGCTGTCTGCAGAAGATTGGATTCAAGGTGTCTGACTGGATTTATTGTTACTAGATAATTTTGTTTTGTTAATATCGTCAATTTGTTTTGTTCATATGGATGAAGTTTAAATGTATGCTCTCCTCCAGGTGAGATTCTCAGACTTTAAGGTAGTAAATGTGCTGGCAGTTTGCTCCCTGCCTTTCCAGATCCGTCTTATTGAGTTCACCAAGAATAACCGGCCCATTGCCAGGTAATCCACTGTATTTCCTTTTTGTGTGTCCTTCAATTGCACGTTAAATGCAAAGTGTAGCAACATTTGTTTTGTACTCCTGTACTATGCATTTAAATAGTATGTACACTTTCATTGAATGGACAGTATTACTTGAAGCTCCATTTACACCTGGTAATACCATCTGTTTTGGGTGATCCAATCACAAGTGGTCTGCTGAGACAAATGTGTATTTACATGTCTTATGTGTATCTCCTGTGACCAGTTGTGATCATATTTTCATCAAGGGGAGGGTCTTCGTTTTTGTGACTACATTCGTCACTCACTACGTCTGTGTGTTATTGCATGTTCAGTGGAGACTCATCCTTATTGTCATGGACAACTTTAATAATAACATTTAGAGTATTCAATAAATGATTCATGTCAGTTTAAGCTATCCAAGACCTGTGTAATTATTATAGCTTCTTGGCACCCTCATTGGTACTCTTAAGTTCACTAAAAGCAAATCCATTAGGGAATCCATTATTATTCATTACACCATCCCTATAGAGAAAAGAAACAGCTCTCTAGTGGTGAAATGATGTATCCTGCAAAGAGAAACATCTGAGGTGTTTGTTCATCATGCTAAACATGTTTTCGTATTGTTGGATTGTAGCAGAAATCTCATGAGTATGTTTTTGTGTGTGTATATTTTCAGCTATGAACCTGAGCTCCATCCTGCTGCGACATACAGAATAAAAAACCTCAAGTCTACAGTGCAGGTGTTTTCCACAGGCAATATCACTGTTACAGGTAAAATATATTTACATGACCCTTTCTCTCTTATCAATTTATCAGCTCAGGTGCACCCCATAGGGGATCTTACCTTTTTAATACAAAGCCAATCTTCCTAATGTAATAAATTCCTATGGAAAATATGGCTTTATCTCCCCTGGATGTTATGTTAGTTGGCGGAAAGCCTCTTCAATACATGCCCCTACAGAGATCATACAGATTACTGAATGAGTTACATACCTTAGATTACATTCCTAGATTATTTAGCCACATCACATTAAAGACATCCAACTGGGTGCATGCTGTGGCACCACAAAGGTCAGAAGAATAATATAATGCAGCTTTGCAAACAGTCGGCTACAGAGTAAAAAAGAAAAAAGGAATCGTCCATGACACTGTTAACCAATTACATGTTCTTTTGTACCAGAACATTTATTCATAAAATGGAAACAGTTAAAGGGAGATTGTTCAATCAGGACCTCTTGAAATCTTAAAAAATGAAACGTCTTTCAACAAATGTAATTGAAATGTAAACATTTATCACATGGCTTGGAATAAAGATCTTACTAAGGCCTTGATTGGCCTTTAAGTGAATTTTGGTATAATTTGTGATGTTGTGGATTTTTTATATTATGTGCGATAGCAATTCCATTTTTCACTTTTTGGAGATGGATAAGCTTAAGCTGTGCTAACACAACAAACCTAGCAGTCATTTTGCTTTAAGATAATTTATTTTTATTCAGTCTAATTTCTGAATTAAAATTCTCAAATCCAACTGCCTTTAGTAATAACACCTTAGATCAAGATATGAAAATCTTAAAATTAACTACATTTCTGATCTTAAAGCTCTCACTCTGCAGCCCTGGCTGATATATGCTCCATTGTCAGTTCTTATTTCCATCATAACCATTTCTAAACACTATTTGGAAAAATTATTTTGTTCTCTAAATTGATTGGCATGATGTTAATAAACTGAAATGGGGATAGCGATTCTTTTTTAAAAAAAATAAATGACAAATTGTACATAAAAAGGCAATTTTTTTCCCCAAGTTCTCATAAAAAGACATTTCCTTATTTTAACACTTTTAATAAATAGAGGGGTAAGAATCACCCTTAACTCTTTAAGCTCGGATAGATATTGGAGTAATAGCTAAGTATGTCTTTGTCATTTATGTTTCATGTGAACAGGTGTTGCCTATAATTTTTGCTTATAACTTCACAAAAAATAAACAGAACATAAACTACCACTTGGAAGGGGTGATTATCTTTCAAACGAGCCCACACACATGGTATTGGACAAGGATGCATAGATCATTAGATAATCCACATGAAGTACACACAGCATCTGGCTATTTTGCAATCTCGCTAAAAACATGTTAACTTTCCTGGATCAGGTGACGTCTTTGGACATGATGTAGCTTCATGGAATGCTTTACCAATCGCATTGGGTTCAGATCAGTGCAAAAATTATCCATATTTGGGCAGAGAGAGACATGTGATTTGTGACTGTTGCATATGGCCACCAGGAGATGGTACATGACACCGACTCAATGGTGAAGACTCATTTAGTCAAATGGCACTCATTCTGTGAAATCTCATTACTAAAATATTTCTGCATGCTACGCAAATATTGTCATTGTTGTGTTTGCATATGTAATTAGGTCTTTTTAATAATTATAATGTTTTATTTGTTTGGAGATATTTTTGTAATACTATAACTTTTGATTGCTTTGTCATATCAGCAACATGATTGGGAAAATCATGAGCGATCTTATTTACACCCAGATATATATAATGTCAAATAAAGGAAAAAAAGTTACTTTTTGGCTCAAGTTTGTTTTGTAATTTTTCAGCAGTTTGGTAGGAAGAGAATCTCAAAATTTTTCATAATCTGTATTATTAAACCTTTAAAAAATATATTTTTTTAACATGATAACACACTTGACCCCCCCTTTTTTTTGGTCAAGCAATACATCTTTAATTTGGGGTATGCCACTGAAACAGGAGATCTTTAAAAACCCTCAGAGCTTAAAGGGTTAAATGTGAAGGTAACTGTTATAATGTTGTTTATCTCTTAATCTTTGACTTATTTTCCTCTCTCTAGGACCAAATGTGCAGAGCGTGGCATCTGCAGTGGAACAGATTTATCCTCTGTTGTTTGAGTGTCAGAAAACACTGTCGTAAAACACATATATACACACACACACACTAATAGGCACCGGTTTGAAAAAATAAGCACCTTATTGTATGTTTTAAGGCTTGTAACTGTTGTACTGTATGTCTCCTAGGCAGCTTTTGCCATTTCAAGTCCAAGCGGGTCTGGGTCGAGTGTTTTCAGAGTCATGCCTTTGAACAATGGTGGTCGGACCCCACAGCGAATAATGACAACCTCTTAAAGCTCAAAAGAGGACCATTAGAGCATTGTGTTGCTGACATTGTGTAGTTTATAAACATTCGTATTAACTGTAATACAATGCATGGACACCAAATTAAAAACTGGCAAACAGTGACATTTAAAGATTGCATTATACTTTTTGGAAATTTATCTATGTTGATTCGTGACATCTTTTATGGCTCATTTAATGATATTAAAAGTAAGGAGTGAGAGGTTAAGGGTCAAACGCTTCACAGTTTAACAGCAAATGATGTATATATCTAGTGTATGCTGTTGGACAAGAACAATCTGGGTTGTGAAGGAGTCTTTGGTTCATATGTTTATGTAACATGTGACTACTTTTGTATTTTATAATAAACAAAATAAAGTAATCCCTATATTAAATGATAATTTTCTATATTTATTTTTGTGTGTGTGTGCATCTTTAAAAGAAGGAATGTTCCAGTATTGCTTTAATGCTACTTTTACACATACAGTACATATTCATCGTTTGACAGAGTGAGATCATGTGGATTTCTTAATGAACAAAAATGTTGAATTGTACTATTGTATTATATGATCGAAAACCAAATTTCTATTAAGTCATCTCACACATCTGACCACAGCAGTGCCCAGCACACAAATACGATGTGGTTGTGCCAGAACTTAGCTTATATTTGCAATGGCATGATTAAGATCATATCTGCATAATTTTCCAAGTGTCACAACAGTGAGTGTACAAAGGCAAAGTTAAAATGCAGGGTAACACTTTACAATAAGATTCGATTCATTAACATTAGTTATTGCATTAGCTATCATGAACTAGCAATGAAAAATATATTTTTTACTTTTATTGTTAATAAAATAAATTAGTTCATTGTTAGTTCATATACAACTTTTGATAAAAATGTTTTATTATATTTTTGAAATGAACATGATCTAAGATTAATAAATGCTTTAAAAGTATTGTCCATTGTTAGTTCAAGTTAACAAATGGAAACTTATTGTAAAGTGTTACCAAATTGCTTTTTAAAAAACAATACAAATACAAGTAAATCAAACTGGTTTAATAAACTGTTCTTAACTGACCTTTCATGTCACAAGAAGGTACCATGTCACCATGACAACAACAATCAATGTTGTCTCTCAGATACATGTTCATGAGTTTCTGCTGTCTGAACAAAAACAATCACTTGCAAAATTCATCTCGCTCTTCAACTTTGCATTTGAGTGAGAAGTCAAGCAATTGCAAGGGCTTTTTCCTCCAGTGAGGATTGTGTATTAGCCTCCTGTTGTCTTCTGTGACACAACAGCCTGCTGCTCAGGTGATTCCTGTAAAACAGAACAAGTACTTGTACATGTGAGCACATGATGCAATGCACTTTGAACAGAAACTCCCTGGTGCATAATAATGTACAAGAGGCATCAGTCACTGTCAATCCACATGTGTTTTTGGGTCTAACATCACTTTTGTGCCTGTTGTAGAACAGGTTACTGAAACAATATTACGCTGTAATCTGCTTCTGTTTCTAGCTGCTTGCTAACTAAATCACACTGTGAATTTGAAGAATAGTGTAGTAATTATAATACCAATAATAACATTTAAAAAAATAATAAGATTAAGCCTGCTTTTAGGACCATTTTTGCCATTGTGACACAATTTTCATGACAAAGGGTAATTTCACCCAAAATAAAAAATGTTGTCATTATGCACCCTCATGCCATTCCAAACCTGTATGACTTTCTTTTGTGGAACACAAGAGGATAATTTTATTATTATTATTATTATTATTATTATTTTGCTGCTCTTTTTTCACAATGAAAGTGAATATTGACAGAGACTGTCAGTCATCTTTTGTGTTCGACAGACGAAATTAAATTATACAGGTTAGAAACAACATGATGTAAGTAAATAATGACACAATTAAACTTTTTGTGTGGGCTTACACTTTAATTGTCATTAAAGCCTTTTATTGGTCCTAAAAATTGGCTTAATTTTCTTTATGCAAAATAAAAAAAAATATTTTTGATTTTGGGGCTGTAATTATTTTTGGGTGAACTATACCTTTAAGCACACCCAATCCCCCAATTCTTATTACGTAATTCAACAAACTTAAAACTTTATTTTAATGTAATAATATGTTTGTAAAAGATTTGCACATCATGGTACGAACTGTAATTTATTCTGATTTCAATTAAAACAATGTATAACAGTAATGAAGAAGTTAAAACGGCATTCCACCATGAATCTAATGAGAATAATAAATTACAATAATGAGAAGTACACAAAAGAAAATAAATCTTAAACATCTGAACACATTACGTTTAAAAAAAAAATATGAACAGTAAATGTGCTTATTAGTCATGAAAATATCGCAAAAAAAAATATGAACAGTAAATGTGCTTATTAGTCATGAAAATATCGCAATGCAAACAATAAATAAATAAATAAAACGTAATGGTCCTAAATAAGGCTTTATTTACTTAATACAAAATCGAATTTCTTTCTGTAGAATTTTCAGTGAGATGTTACCTGGTCCTAACATAGGAAAGCAAAGAGCTACCTGACTTGTTAGGGTTAGGTTATAATTTCTCAGACCAATCAGGTTGCACTTTACTGATTAATTTTAATGATATGTCCAACCAGGTACAACTTTCCTCATGAATATAAATGACTCTTCCCCTGCCATTGTGTTTCGGAAACTCTCGACCTGGTTTTGTGTTTTTGTAAGATTCCTCAATAGGAGGCATGTACCATAAACATGAGATTTGTGTATGAGTGTGCATGTGCTCTTACTTCATTGCAAGCTCCTTAGAAATCTGTTCCAGTGATCTGCCTTTCGTCTCTGGCACAAATACCATCACAAACACCACCAACACGAAGCTCATAGCAGTATAGGAGAAGATCACGCTGGCCAAACCAATCCTCTCTACAAACACAAAAGTTTACAGTAAGTCAGTAAAAAAAAAAACACACACACAGAAAGTCCATCCATCCATCCATCGTCAACCGCTTATCCTGTGTACAGGGTCGCGGGGGGCTGGAGCCTATCCCAGCTAACATTGGGCGAAAGGCGGGGGACACCCTGGACAGGTCGCCAGTCCATCGCAGCACACAGAAAGTATTTGTTTATTTTATTGTTCTAAACTTCAAAAGTTTTGTTTCTTTCATAAGCTTGTGTTTTCATTCCATCTCTGCAGGAAGAACCCCACAGGTGCCAAATTAATTGGCTGATTGCCTGTAAACACACACTCCAATGTCTGGGATTAATAGCCTTTGTAAGTCTTTGTAAATAAAGATTGTTGTTGATTTACATTTTTATTGTTGTTAATGTTTATGTAAATGTTTCTTACTGTATGCCTTATTTTACACAGCCTCATGCTGCAACAACATTGGACTATAATATAGGCTATAATACTGCTTGCCTTAAAAAGTTACAAAGTTAGAAAAAGGACTACTGACCCACACAAAAAGTCTCTAACAAACACCTGCTTACCCCATGAGAGAGGGCTTACTTACCACTTTATATAATGATAAATCTAAATATTCATAGTTTTATTGGTTGACCTTCAGAAGCCAGTGCTGTCTAACTGATACTGATAAACAGACTGCAGTAGAACTGTGTCATTATGATTTACTGATCTTATATCTGTGTACATCCTCCTTTGTGTGCTTGTGTTACCTGTCAGGGTAAGGAAGGTCATCGATATGAGCAAATTTGTTGCCCAGTTGAATGCAGAGATGAAGGATACAGCTTTTCCTCGGATGCCAGTCGGGAAGATGGCACTCAAAACCACATGTACCACTATAGATTGATGATTACACATGGGAAAGAAAAGCAAAAGAGAAAGACGTATTGTAAGACATCTGGAGGGGAAAGGAAAATAAACTTATGAAAACTACCAATGCGTAACATGAGCTTTTCACAAGTATCAAATATTAACAGGACTTTTATTATAATATATATAATTATAATTCATTTATTTTCATCATTATTTCAACAGAGTGTGTGCATGCCCTGACACACCAGTTTCTTTTGTTTTCTTGTTAAACATGTTTGAACAAAATTTGTTTGCTGTTCTGTGTTTGTGGTAGGTGGCCACGTTAAATCCAATTGCAGCATGAAAAACATTGTTATGCCAATACCTTTGAATAATATTAAAAGGTTAGAGTGCTACATCACTTAAGTTTCCTGTGCATTACCAGAAAATGTCAGAAAAGACTTTCAGCAAAAAACTCTCATTGAAGCCAAGCTTAAGTAAGAAGGCAATGTTCCTGGATCAACATACTTTGTTGGTCCTGGAACAACATTCCGATTGGACAATCAGTTTACTCTGATTTCAGAGGTTGAATTAGGGTAAGGTTATCTTATATAGTTTCTAATTCTCAATTTGCGACCAGCAGGGATCAGGGACAAGGTTAGGACCTAGAACAACATATAGATCAAACAATCATTACCCACTTCTGAATAGGCATACTTCTCTACTATATAGTATTCCAAATACAGTATCAATTGAGTAGTAGTCTACTGTATATCTGAATTGTCAGTATTCATAAGATATTTGGCGAGAAAGTTTTGGATCACCTACTACATCCGCCGAGATTATAAAGTGGGCATCCACAGGACATTTTAATATCCCATAATGTCATGGGAGCTTAGGGTTTTTTTTAAAACGCTGAATTAAAAAAAAAAAATGTCTGAAAAATGCCCAAATAACTGAATTAAGTAATTCCAGGAATGTATTCATACTAACCTGCATACCTAAAGAAAGTTTTTTATTAAAGCACTTCAGATGAAGTAAATTATCTTACAGTATACTAATTCAGAAGCAGGAATTGTCTTCTGATTGCAGGTGTAAAGTTAGACCCTTTAAACTCTGAAGGTGTTTTAAATGTTTCCTGTTTCAGTGGCATGCCAAAATTAAATTCTTATAACCACAGAAAAACAAAAAACAAAGAGGGCCAATTTTTTTGGTATAATTGTAAATATATAATATATATTATGATAGATTCTGAGACTCACTCTAAGAAATAGCTGAAAATCAAAAAAACTTTTTCTTATTTTTTTGATTTGACAATATATATATCACAAGGTCTAAATAAGGTAGCTCAGAAAAACTACTTTTGTTTTGTTCATAATCATGTCCCTTGTAACTGAGTAAACGTTTGTGTTCATACAACAAAGCAATCAAAATTTATAGCACTTCTAATTACACATGCAAATTAAACAATGACTAAAATTAGGCTCTCTA
Organism: Xyrauchen texanus; assembly: GCF_025860055.1. Classification (NCBI taxonomy): domain Eukaryota; kingdom Metazoa; phylum Chordata; class Actinopteri; order Cypriniformes; family Catostomidae; genus Xyrauchen; species Xyrauchen texanus. The sequence goes on along the minus strand of NC_068300.1, from coordinate 14,958,812 downwards.
TCCAAAGCATGCAGGCATGAGTAACAATATCTCAATCAGTTCCATTCTGTGATATTCAAGCCATAATTGAGTATGTTGTGTACTTGGCGTCATCTGCTGGTGGCCAAATATAATTAGAGTGAACAATCCTCTATGCCCATATTTGGATGACTTCCACCTCTGGTTGCAGCAATTTGAATCCTAATATGATTGGTTTAGCGTTTCATGACGCTGGTCAATGTACTATATAATTTCCGATTAAGTCTTCTGATCCAGGAAAGAAAACATGTTTTTAGCCAGATAGCACATGTCCTTCGTGTGGATTATTTAATGATCTACTCATCTGATTATATTGTGTGTGGGCTTGTTTAAATGGGAATCCTTTACTTAAATATATGATTTTTTTATGTTCTGTTTATATTTTGTGAATTTATAAGAGAAAACACAACTTATTTGCAACATCTGTTTACATGTAACATGTATGTCAAAGACATGTACTTAGCTATTACTCACTATATTTTTGTCTGTGAGTAAAACAATGTTTAATATGCTGGTTGTATTCTACGCTTTGAGAGCTTTCCAATAACATATGACAAATGGCTATTTGATCAGATTGATATTTTTAACAATTAAAATAATATGTACAGTTCAAAATTACAAATAAAATATAAAAACCGGACACTTTTTTAACACAATTTGTCTGTGAATTTCAAAGCACTTGTTCAGTTTTGGTCATAATGCCTACATGCTTTATACAGTATGGGTTCTAAGCTTTAAAACAGTCTGAGCTCAAAGGGTTAATGTTGACAGGAATGTTATTCCAGGACCAACAAAGGATGTTGATTCAGGAATGATTCCTACTTCACTTTTTAAATGCATCTAGAATGTGATGAAACAATTATGTTCTTTGTTCTATAATGCATTGTTAATGTGTAAATGGTGCCTTAATCTTACTTGGTCCCAAGCTGATGGAGAATCCAGCAACATATACCAGCAGGCTGACCAGTGAAATCCATTTCAGAGAGGGCGATACCTCATTAACAGAAACAGATTGAACTTTCAAACCATCTTTCTCAGAACCCTTGGCCGGTTCTGCCGTGTCCACAAATGCTGTCCTATGATCATTAGTGTGGTTTAAAATCCAATGGTCCTTAGTGTCATTAATACCAATAAGGTAAGGATTTATTCTGTGGCGGGTTTGAAGTTCATGGTGAGATGGGGTGGGCCGGTACCAGCCAAGTAGTGTGTTTGTCTGGATATCAGTCTCATCTCCTATCCTGGATAAAGTGAGGTTTGCTTTGATCATGGGGCCCTGACATAGGCTGGAAACATGAGTTCGGCTCTGCATGGTAACAGCCCCCAATGTTGCGGTTGACAACATCATGACAACAGTTCCGACACACAGGAGCACTTTAGGCCCCACTTTATCCACTAGAAACATGGCTGGAATGGTCCCTCCCACTTTAACAACCCCAAACCCTGTAGAGGCAAAAGTCGCTGCCTCATTCCCATGGAAGCCAATGCTGCTGAGAACACTTGATGCATACGCCAAAATATTGGGCTGTCCTGTTGCCTGCTGCAAAAAAACCAGTGCAGCACCAATAAGTAGTCTGTGAAGCATGTTGTCCCTGGAACGGAAGAGGTCCAGGCAGCTGTGCAGGTGTTCTGCCCCAAGGGCCAGGCGAATTGCCTGAAGTTCCTCCTCCACGGTATCCGTTCCTTTGATTCCTGCACGAAGACGGAGGAGAGTAGCATGAGCCTCTTTCTCATGCCGTTGGGCAAGCAAGAAGCGTGGACTCCGTGGCAACAGTGGCATAATGCCGGCTTGCAGCAGTGCAGGTAGCAGCACGCCACTGAACGTAAACCTCCATCCATCTGGAACACCTGCAAAAGCCCAGCTCAACCCAAACCCCAACAGCATCCCTAATACTACCATCAGCTCATACACGCACACGCACCTCCCACGCCAGGCAGCCGGAGCCACTTCTGCTGTATACAGGCATGATGCAGTGCCCGACAGTGCCACTGCCATTCCAACCAACATTCGCCCAGCCACTAGCGCCCAGAACGATACAACACACACACTCAGAAGTGTTCCTAACACACACAGCAGGGCTGTAAGAATGATAGAGAAGCGGCGTCCGTAATGGTCCAGGATATTGCCGCCACCCAGGGACAGAAGGAAGGCTCCAAGCAGAAGAGACCCCACAACTTGCTCTTGCTGGGGGCACGAGAGAGTCAAAACTTCCCTGAGCTGAAGCAAAGCTCCAGATATCAGACTCATCTCGTAGCCCATCATCAGCCCACTCAGGCAGGCCACAGACACAGAACACAACACCAGAATTGCGCCACTGCCTAAAGAGAGGGGAGATAAACATTTAAAGGAAAATTTCATGATCAACACAAGTTAAGCTCAATCAATAGCATTTGCGGCATAATGTTGATTACCACACAAATTAATTTAGACTTGTCCACCCATTTCTTTAAAAAAATAATAAACCCTCAACAGAACCAGATATTCTGTCGCAGCACAAGAGTAATGACTTAATGAATTTCTTTACTGATAAAATTGAAATAATCACAAATAAAATTGGAATTATGCAATCATCTGTCACAGCACCTCAGAAAACAGTGTCTATTAATTTTCCTCACATGCAACTTCAATCCTTTGCTGTCATAGGTTAATATTATTAACTCCTCGCTTAGGACATGTCCCAAGAAACTTAAAATGGCAGTTATCAAACCACTTATTAAGAAGCCACAACTCGATCCTGGAGAACTGGCTAATTATAGACCAATTTCAAATCTCCCGTTCATGTCGAAAATACTAATAAAGGTAGTATCCTCCCAAATATGTTCATTTCTACAGAGAAATAATATATATGAACAATTTCAGTCAGGATTTTGGCCCCATCACAGTACAGAGACTGCAATTATCAGAGTTACAAATGACTTGCTCTTATCATCTGATCGCGGCTGCATTTCACTTCTAGTGCTTTTAGATCTTAGTGCTGCATTCGACATAATAGATCACGATATTCACTTGAATAGGCTGGAAAATTATGTTATTTGTGGAGTTGCTTTAGGTCCTATTTAGCAGACAGCTACCACTTTGTTTATGTAAATGAGGAATTGTCAAACCAAACAAAATTTAACTATGGAGTGCCACAGGGATCAGTTTTAGGACCTCTGCTTTTCTCCTTGTATACGCTTAACCTGGCAGATATTATCAGGAATCGTGGAATAAGTTTCCACTTTTATGCCGACGATATCCAACTTTATATTTCTTCGAAACCTGATGAGATTTCACAATTCTCTTAATTAGTTGAGTGTTTCAGTGAAAGAAATTTCCTTCTACTCAATTCCGACAAAAAAAAGTTCTAATTATTGGACCAAAAACCTCTAAAAATAGATATAAAAATATAATTTGACTCTCCATGGATGTACTGTTACATCGTCTTCAACAGCGAAGAACTTAGGTGTTAAACCTAGGTGTTATATTTGTCCTTTGAACATCATATTACCAATGATTGTAGAACAGCATTCTTCCACCTAAGAAATATTGCTAAATTAAGACACATGTTCTCTGTTGCTGATGCCGAAAAACTAATTAATGGGTTCATGGCCTCAAGACTAGATTGTTTTAATGCAGTACAGGGAGGATGTCCAGCAAGATCTATAGATAAACTTCAAATGTTTAAAATTGTAGCAGCCAAAGTGCTGACTAGAACCAAGAAATATGTTCATATTAGCCCCATTTTATCATCGTTACATTGGCTACCTGTTAAAAACTCATATTCATTTTAAATTCTGTTAACTACGTACAAAGCTTTAAATGGTCTAGCTCCGCAGTACTTAAGTGACCTTTAACCACACTATATTCCATCATGTTCATTACCATCACAAAATTCTGACCTTTTAATAGATCCTAGAATTTCAAAATCCACAAAAGGAGGTAGATCCTTTTCATATTTGGGTCCTAAACTATGGAATAGTCTCCCAAACACTGTTCAAGATGCAGAAACACTCACTCAGTTTAAGTCTAGAATAAAGACTCATTTATTTAGCCAGGCATACACCTAATTTATCCTGCATCTCACAATTAGGCTGATTTAGTTAGGTCTGCCAGAACCAGAAACATTGATCGTGATCTATAATTCTGCAATAAATTGAATGGCATCTATGTTAATATTATTTTATTTGTTTCCCTGTCTCAACCTAGGGACTCCTATCACCAGAATCGGCTGCATCCAGCACCATTCCTGCTTCGTGTTGGACTGTGTGATGATGACTAATAGCAGCCAGTGCCAGCCAAACATCACTTCAGTCTATTACTGTGGACTTCAGAGGATGAACTGATGCCAACTCCAACCATAAGGCATTGGATACTTCATATGCCATAGCCAGAACCTTGGATTTAGGATAGACCTCACCGACATTACCAGTCAGGTTGAACTGTGATGCACCTAACTGATCTCTCAGACTAATGATGGACTTCACTCTTGAAATGGAATACATAGACTATCAATTAATTGCCAACAAAACCCTTGATCAGCCAACTAATGTTGTAGGACAATTGCATCTATGTGAACTTCTGCAGTTAATCCAGGTTGGACTTCAAAGACATTAATCATTAATTTTCAGTTCATACACAATAAACACTGACCCTTAACACTTACTTAGTTTAATAATTTTAAACCATGACTTGCACTATACTTAAGTAATATTGGCATTACAGGTGAAACTCGAAAAATTAGAATATCGTGCAAAAGTTCATTAATTTCAGTAATTCAACTTAAAAGGTGAAACTAATATATTATATAGATTCATTACAAGCAAAGTAAGATATTTCAAGCCTTTATTTGATATACTTTTGATGATTATGGCTTACAGCTTATGAAAACCCCAAATTCAGAATCTCAGAAAATTAGAATATTGTGAAAATGTTCAGTATTGTAGGCTCAAAGTGTCACACTCTAATCAGCTAAACACCTGCAAAGGGTTCCTGAGCCTTTAAATGGTCTCTCAGTCTGGTTCAGTTGAATTCACAATCATGGGGAAGACTGCTGACCTGACAGTTGTGCAGAAAACCATCATTGACACCATCCACAAGGAGGGAAAGCCTCAAAAGGTAATTGCAAAAGAAGTTGGATGTTCTCAAAGTGCTGTATCAAAGCACATTAATAGAAAGTTAAGTGGAAGGGAAAAGTGTGGAAGAAAAAGGTGCACAAGCAGCAGGGATGACCGTAGCCTGGAGAGGATTGTCAGGAAAAGGCCATTCAAATGTGTGGGGAGCTTCACAAGGAGTGGACTGAGGCTGGAGTTACTGCATCAAGAGCCACCACACACAGACGGGTCCTGGACATGGGCTTCAAATGTCAAACGTCTTACCTGGGCTAAAGAAAAAGAACTGGTCTGTTGCTCAGTGGTCCAAAGTCCTCTTTTCTGATGAGAGCAAATTTTGCATCTCATTTGGAAACCAAGGTCCCAGAATCTGGAGGAAGAGAGGAGAGGCACACAATCCAAGATGCTTGAAGTCCAGTGTGAAGTTTCCACAGTCTGTGTTGGTTTGAGGAGCCATGTCATCGGCTGGTGTTGGTCCACTGTGCTTTATTAAGTCCAGAGTCAACGCAGCCGTCTACCGGACATTTTAGAGCACTTCATGCTTCCTTCAGCAGACAAGCTTTATGGAGATGCTGACTTCATTTTCCAGCAGGACTTGGCACCTGCCCACACTGCCAAAAGTACCAAAACCTGGTTCAATGACCATGGTATTACTGTGCTTGATTGGCCAGCAAACTCGCCTGACCTGAACCCCATAGAGAATCTATGGGGCATTGCTAAGAGAAAGATGAGAGACATGAGACCAAACAATGCAGAAGAGCTGAAGGCCGCTATTGAAGCATCTTGGTCTTCCATAACACCTCAGCATTGCCACAGGCTGATAGCATCCATGCCACGCGCATTGAGGCAGTAATTAATGCAAAAGGGGCCCAAACCAAGTACTGAGTACATATGCATGATTATACTTTTCAGAGGGCCGACATTTCTGTATTTAAAATCCTTTTTTTTTATTGATTTCATGTAATATTCTAATTTTCTGAGATTCTGAATTTGGGGTTTTCATAAGCTGTAAGCCATAATCATCAAAATTATATCAAATAAAGGCTTGAAATATCTTACTTTGCTTGTAATGAGTCTATATAATATATTAGTTTCACCTTTTAAGTTGAATTACTGAAATGAATGAACTTTTGCACGATATTCTAATTTTTCGAGTTTCACCTGTATATCATGATGTTAGCCAGAGTGGAACTGACCCCCACAGTGAGTCTGGTTTCTCCCAAGGTTAATTTTATCCATTAACCAACATCTTAATAGTAAATTATTCAACTTGTACATCAATGATATATTCAATGTTTCAAAATTACTTAAGTGTGTTTTGTTTGCTGATGACACCAACATTTTCTACTGTGATGACAATTTGGATAAGGTTATTAATGTTTTAAATACTGAACTAAGGTATTTAAAAAAATGGATGGATATTAATAAATTATCTTTAAACTTTAACAAAACTAAAGCCATATTATTTGGCAATTATATAAAAAATACCAAAAAGATGATTGAGATAGATGGGATACAAATTGAAAATGTTTCTGAAATAAAATTTTTAGGAGTTACAATAGATAATAAACTAACTTGGAAAACTCACATCAGACACATAAAAACTAAAGTCTCCAAAAGGCTTGCAATAATAAATAAAGCTAAACATCTCCTTGATTACAATACACTCCGTACCCTGTATTGTTCCCTGATTCTACCGTATTTAACTTACTGTGTTGAAGTATGGGGGAATAATTATAATAACTCCTTACATTCATTACTTACCTTACAAAAAAGGGCTATACGTACCATACACAAGGCTGAATATCTCGAACATACAAATCCACTTTTCTCAAATCAAAGTTATTAAAAATACAGGACCTTGTCAAATTTAACACGGCACAACTCTTGTTTCATAACTTCATAAGCATTTCATAACTTATTACCTGCTAATATACAAAACGTATTCACACAGAGTGAGCAGTCGTACAGTTTGAGGAGCTATGGGAACTTTTTTATACCTATGGTCAAAACCACCAGGAGGAGTTTTAGTGTGTCTGTATGCGGGGTTAAATTATGGAATAGCTTGGGGCTTGAACTTAAAAGTTGTCAATGTATTCTTGGTCTTGTCACAGTACAAGGAGTGTGGGGTTTAAATCATTGTATTCATGTATTCATAGGCTTGTTATCTTTCTTGTAGATATTCTGATTATCATTGCGGGTACTACTTACAGATGTATTCTTGTATATATTGGCAGTGCAGGTATTCGGATTACCATTGTTGATAGTACTCTAATTATTTACCTGAGGTAATATGGTGTGTAATTAAGATACGCTGTGTTTTCTTTTTTTCTATTTTTTGTTGTTGTTTGTTTTGTTTTTTTGTTTTTTGTTTTCTTTTTTTAGTGTTTTTTCGCTCTTGTATTTCCCTTTACTATAACAGATCGGGGTGGGTTTAAATAAGTTTGACTTCTTCCCATTCCTTTTCGATCATTTGACTGATCATGTTGTTAAAAATCAAATGCTTCTTACTGCCATTGTTATATGTTATGCTATATGTATGTCTTATTGTTCGAAATAAAATAAAAATAAATAAGTTTTGTGTTCCTTGCCACAGTAGTATTGGCTTGCTCACTAGGGTTATAAATACAATTATTAATTACTTATTTTTAAACACAATTCACAATTGTATTTGATCAAACTACACAACGATATTACAGATATTACAGTTTCATTTTCAGTTAATGCATGATCTTCTGTAAAGCTGTTTTGAAACGATGTGTGTTGTGAAAAGCGCTAAAATTACTTGACTTGACTTACAACTTTGTTGCCATGACGACGTTATGTCATAAACCCTTTAATACAAAAAAACCCCCTCAAATACTACTCAAGTTTTAAGAATTAAATAATTAATTAACAGTAAAATAAAAATATTATAAGCTTCACATTTTTGCCTTTAAATCTTCAAAATATTGGCCCCATTCACTTCTATTATAAGTGCCCCAATGTAATCATAATTTTTGCTTAAGAGCACGGTCAAAATGATTTTTTGTGGTAATTAATATTATGCCACACATGTTGTCGATTGAACTTAACTTGTATTGAAGCTGGATTATTTCTTTACCACTTACAAAGCTCTCTAGAACAATTGATTCTGACTGGTCAAATGAGGCATTCTGCAGTCAAATATTTTGTTTTAATATTTATATTAATATATTTTTTATAAGCAAATTTCTATAATTATAATTACAAAATATAATTAAAATATATAATTATGGAACAGTTTTACTACACAGCTTTGCTAGTTTCACGTCTTTTGTTACACTGCAGTAACACAACTTTCTTTTAAAATAATACAATTATTTTGACCTCAAATCAATTTATCATGTAAACCTATTTATTACTTTCTTAATAAGTGGCATAATAAACAGTCAGACACTTTGGCAAAATAACCCCTTTGGTTAATACACGTTTATTTGCAATAATGACCGGCTGACTGCACCCTTACATACAGTATTATCTTTGGCGTTTCTCAACTATTTTTTCATTATAATGTAGTGAAGGCTTTTTTGATTAACTTTATTTTTAGAATATAAAGACAGATTGATTAAAATAGAGCTACAAATGATTACATTTACATTTATTAATTTATAGCAGATGCTTTTAATGAATCATTTGTATTTATCTACAAATGTACAAAAAATTAAATCATTATTTGGTGTGACCACACTATGCCTTTATAACAGGACTAATTCTCCTAGGAACACTTGCACAATGTTTTTCAAGTTTAAAACATTTAAAGCTGGATCTACACTAGCTGATTTTTCTGTTGATTTTCAGGTTTTATCTTCATTAACACAATCACTGGCCAGGTAGAGGGATAAAGAACACCCATTAGCACCTCTCAGTGGGAGGTGTTAATCACTTGACCGTCGAGACTCCCTGCTTAGATAATGGTTTCAAGCGATGAAAAGACACAAATGTTTTGTTTGAAAACATCATTCTGTCACTGAGAAGCTGATCAGAAAAAACTTTTTTTGATCACACTCAGCTGCATATCATCACAAATGCTGATTTAACTCCATAGTGATTCTGTCATTCTGCAGAAGTAATAAAAAAGAAACTAATGACAGATAAAAATAACCTTGATGGACATTTTACAGTTTTACATTTTACAGTTTCAGCTAACCAAACCATGAAGAAAATGCAATATTAACTATTAGTTACTATTTCAGCCCCTTCTTTGGAACAACCAAGCAAGCTACAGATCTGAAAACACCCCAATTCACTCTATCGCAATTGCAGTTTTACATATGTTGTTATTTTGTCAGAGACAGTTGCGGTAAGTCGTTCTGTGTGTCACCCCTCCACCATTTCTATTGGGCAAGTGTGTCATACCTCTGACTGAAGAGAGTGAGATCTCAACAAAACAGTCTGCATGTATGACACCCTCGGCCAAAATGAGTTGTTTAGAGTCTGCTAGTGTAGTGCCAGCTTAATTTGCCTATGACTTTGGCACAGTATTGTATATTTAAAATATTTCAAAGCAATTTTATTTTTGCAGTTCAATTGATCAGCCACATTGTAAGTGAGTCATGCTACTTAATCATTACAAGCTTATTTGCATTTAAAATGAAAGTAAACAAACAAGCCTTTACCTTTCACAGTGGTGACAATATATATAACCCAGTTTTACCAAGTAATTTATCAACAGCAAAGTATGAATTTTCATTTTATAATCACAATATTACTTTAAACCTGACCAGTAGAATCCAAAGGGTTGGAAAAATAGAAAGTAAAGGTGTTATCCGAAAGAACACAGATTACAGATTATATCCAGTTACAGTACCTGCTGATTATGCCCGCTTGAATTACCCTACTGCAGAATGTGACCAATTACCAAAGTCTGTTAATGTCTGTTACCTGTGTGATAGTGTATTTACCTGATTGTGCAGATGGGTTTTCTTCTAGGTGTGTGTGTGTGTCCTGACTTGACAGAGCAGATTTGCTCTGGAGGATGGAAGTCATTCTTATGGACTCTTCAGAAGCGTCCATGCTCTTCCAGCATTGACGTCCCAACTACAGCAGGTGGACAGTGAACAATGAGAAGAAATACCACCCAAACATGTCTGCTCATTTATAACTTGTTTAGTGACATCATTGATGTGTCGCCAGTTTGATAAAAAAGGATCCTGCTATGCTAGAATGAATAAGACATTTCTGTTCTCTTTGTTAACATTAGTAAATGCATTAGGTATCATCATATGAGCTAACAATGAACAGTATGTTTTTACAGCATATATTAATCTTATCATATATTAACTTTTTTCATTGTAAGTTTAAAATGCATTAACCAATGTTAAAACACTGTAACTTGTTAATGTATTTGTATATGTTGCTGATGTAAACGTATCCGATTGTTAATGGTTAGTTCAGGTTAACTAATGGTAATTAAATACAACCTTTTTGTGGTTACACTTTACCATAAGGGTCCATCTGTTAACATCAGTTAATGCATTAGGTATCATGAACTAACAATATATATATATATATATATATATATATATATATATATATATATATATATATATATACAGCATTTATTAATCTTATTTAATGTTAGTTAGTTAAAATACAGTTGTTCATGTTAGGTCATAGAGCATTAACTAATGTTAACATATACAACTTTTGATTTTAAAAATGTATTACTAAATGTTGAAAAACAACATTAAACAAATGAATAAATGCTGTAAACGTACATTGTTAGTTCATGTTAACTAATGTTAACAAATGGAACCAAAAATGCAAGGGACGTTCAGAACTCAAATGAAAGACAACTATCATGAGTCCTCTACATCTTTCGTTCACAAGGGCTATTCGTTGTGGATAGGCCAATAGAAAAACGTATTAAGCATCTTAATTAGCTTTAAAATATAAATGTTCCCAAATAAAGCACTGGACACTTAAATAACTTAAAACAATTCTTAAATAAACAAGTTTGTTCGTACTAACTAAACTTACGACTAATATTGGCAGAACATCACCAAGCACTTTATCTGCTGTAAACACATTTACAAGTGTAACATTATGTTCCAGTCAGGAACGCACAGCTATTGACAATTTTAGATTTCTCAGTTGGTTTCTCTAGGTGCAGATACATAAGTTAAACCGTTTAACATTCATGAGAATTCTAACAGAACGTCGGCTGCTTTCGAGACACAATGCGCCCGTTATTACCTCTTTAATCGTAATGTTGTTTATGATATCATCGCAGCTGACCGCGTCGCTTCTCCCGGGAGGCAGTAACTTTTGTCGACACACATTTCTTGTTTTGGAAAGCAAAGGGACTTTAAACTCCGCCTACTTTACCCAACGAGCAAAAAGCGAGACTGAAAGTCAGTTGGAGCTACACTACAGCGGGTTGAAGCACGTTTAAAAGGGTCTGATTCAAACTTAAATAAACACATACTTTTGCATGATTTCATTTTGAAATGCATTTCTGTCTTTAATGAGGAATTGTTTTGGACTGAACTAGACTGCACTATTAGTTTTTTTATTGCAAACTGCATAACGGAGTTATCAGCAAGGTGTTAGACTGCGGTCAAGTGGGCCGCGCGTTGAAAATACACGGTCAAGCCAGCCGCACATTTTTTTTAGTATGCGCGTCTAATCGTGTACTTACGGTATAGGTGCTGAAAGAGGTCAAACTTGATTTTTAGACTCTATTTTCTGCTATTTTCCATCTTATTAGGACACAAATAATATTTTTTTTTACTATTTTAATGTTTGTATGCCTAAATATGATTAACATTAATTATTACATAATTTATTCATGTTCATATTCATTTTAATTATCATACATCCTTAATATTTTTACATTTTTATTTTTATTTTTAATGTTTATATATATATATATATATATATATATATATATATATATATATATATATATATATATATATATATATATATATATATATATATATATATATATTATTATATATATATTTATTAATGCTAATGATATATAATATTAATATTATATATCATACATTTATTTTCCATATTTATTGTATGATATTAATTATCATATATATATGTATTAATGTTTATTGACTTATTTTAATTTTAATGTTTATATATATATAGTATACATTAATTATTATAATATATTTATTAATGCTAATGAAATCTGTAATATTGATGTTAATTATCATACATTTATTTTACATTTGTATTGTTGATTTTAATGTTTGTGTATATATAAAGTATACATTTAATTATTATACATCATGTATAAATGTTTATTTATTTATTTATTTACTTTAGGCTTTTGGTGGCTTTAATCTGTCAATTATCCATGAATTGCATATATGAACAATAAAAACCTGATCTATGAAATATGCTTGCATACCTGTTGAATGAAACACAAATTATATTTAAAACACACGCACACACACACACACACAATTTATATATACAAGTATGTTATATTACTGTATAGTTTTGGAGAAAAGGCATACTCACCCCACACATCAAAGTGCATTCTATCACTTACACCATGTTCAAACACTCATATAAAGTGTTCCTTGATAGGTTTGCCCATTCTTACATTTGATTAATGTTCAGAGTGACTCTGACTATTACTGTAATTATTGTCAAGTCATTTTACTGTATAGTTTTGGAGAAAAGTAAAGACAAACACCCCAATCATCAAACTGCATTCTAGCACTTACACCATGTCCCATTTTCAAACACTCATAAAAAGTGTTCCTTCATAGGTTTGCTCATTTGTTCATTGGATTCCTGTTCAGAGTGACTCTGACTATTACTGTAATTATTTTCAGGTAATTTTACTGTGTAGTTTTGGAGAAAAGTAAAGGCAAACTCAACCCCATCCATCAAAGTGCATTCTATCACTTACACCATGTCCCATTTTCAAACACTCATAAAAAGTGTTCCTTCATAGTTTTGCTCATTCTTTCAATATATTCCTGTTCAGAGTGACTCTTAATATTACTGTAATTATTTTCAAGTCGTTTTACTGTATAGTTTTGGAGAAAAGTAAAGACAAACACCCCAATCATCAAAGTGCATTCTAGCACTTACACCATGTTCAAACACTCATATAAAGTGTTCCTTGATAGGTTTGCCCATTCTTACATTTGATTAATGTTCAGAGTGACTCTGACTATTACTGTAATTATTGTCAAGTCATTTTACTGTATAGTTTTGGAGAAAAGTAAAGACAAACACCCCAATCATCAAACTGCATTCTAGCACTTGACACCATGTCCCATTTTCAAACACTCATATAAAGTGTTCCTTCATAGGTTTGCTCATTCTTTCAATATATTCCTGTTCAGAGTGACTCTTAATATTACTGTAATTATCAGGAGAAAATCGAGGGGCCAATCTGGAACGAGTCATGTCCATTGGAAATAACTGCCCCTAGAAGACTATCCAGGCCACCAAAAATAAACATGCTGCAACAAATCCTTCACCAGGATTACTGGTTGACCTGTGATACTATCGACCTGGCCAGCTACCTCATGGCAAAGGACAATATGGACATTGATGGGTTTCAGTCAGTTCTGCCCTTTAGTGCTATTGCACGCAGAGGAATTGTGGGAACTCCACAAGAAAAGTTTGTGCAGATATTGAACATTCGGCAAAACCACTGGATCACAGTAAGCAATTTATTTTGTGGTGAAAATCAGCTCTCTGTGTATGACAGTAAAAGTGCCCCTCTGGACCCAAGAACTCTACAGACACTGTCCTGGCTAGTAAGGCCAAAGTCAGACCAATTTGATGTTCTGCAACCAGCTGTGCAGCAGCAATCAAATCTGAGCAATTGTGGCGTATTTTCAATAGCATTTGCATATGCTCTGTGTAAGGGTCATCCACCAGAGTTATGCATATTTAATGAAGGCAGGCTAAGGGCCCAATTGTATGCTTCATTAACAAAAAACAGCATCACATTTGGCATGAAGACTCGAGAGAGTAAAGCGGCGGCAAACGTGACCAAAACTGCAATACCAGTTTACTGTCTTTGCAGAACCGCTCATTACAATGAGCTCATGGTCCAGTGCTCAAAATGCCAAGAGTTCATCCTACATGTGTAGATATAACCAGAACGGTAATTGGAAATGATCAGGTCTGACAATGTTTCAAATGCAACTGATGTAGTGGACACTACATGAGGACACATTTTAAGAAACACCACATTGGTGGAACACCAAAAGAGTGGAGTGGAAGAAAGCTTTATTTATTTTATTTATTTATTTATTAGTATATATATATATATATATATATATATTATATATTTTAAGTTTAAATTTAAACGTGTCACTCCTATATTTATCATTGGATTTGATTTTTTTCTCTGACGTTTTATTTGTTTTTACTGCCTAAATAAAAGTAAAGGAGTGAAATCCAGATCCTTATTTATTTATTTTATTACAAAACGGAGATCAAGATTTTTTTTGTATAAACGTTATTGTATAAACGTAATTATGCAAATTATTTTGTATTTCATCAATAAATACGCTGTAAGAATGCACTTTTTGGGGTGATTTTGCCTTTATTTTTCTCTACAATACAGTAAATGACATTTAAATGAATACACTAAAAGTCTAAGGTAACTTTGAACAGGAATCAAATGAAAGAATGAGCAAACCTATGAAGGAACACTTTTATGAGTGTTTGAACATGGTGTAAGTGCTAGAAAGCACTTGGATGATTGGGGTGTTTGTCTTTACTTTTCTCCAAAACTATACAATAAAATGACTTGAAAATAATTACAGTAATAGCCAAGATCACTCTGAACAGGAATCAATTAAAAGAATGAGCAAACCTATGAAGGAACACTTTTTATGAGTGTTTGAAAATGGGACATGGTGTAAATGCTAGAAAGCACTTTGATGTTTGGGGTGTTTGTCTTTACTTTTCTACAAAACTATACAGTAAAATTACTTGAATATAATTACAGTAATAGTCAGTGTCACTCTGAACAGTAATCAATTGAACGAATGAGCAAACGAAGGAACACTTTTTATGAGTGTTTGAAAATGGGACATGGTGTAAGTGCTAGAATGCACTGTGATGTTTGGGGTGTTTGTCTTTACTTTTCTCCAAAACTATACAGTAAAATGACTTGAAAATAATTACAGTAATAGTCAGAGTCACTCTGAACAAGAATCAAATGAGAGAATGAGCAAACCTATGGAGGAACACTTTTTATGAGTGTTTGAAAATGGGATATGGTGTTAAGTGATAGTAAGCACTTTGATGTTTGGGGTTGAGTTTGCCTTTACTTTTCTCCAAAACTATACAGTAAAACGACTTGAAAATAAATACAGTAATAGTCAGGGTCACACTGAACAGGAACCAAATGAAAGAATGGGCAAACCTATGAAGGAACACTTTTTATGAGTGTTGGAATATAGGACATGGTGTAAGTGCTATAATGCACTTTGATGGATGGGGTTGAGTTTGCCTTTACTTTTCTCCAAAACTATACAGTAACATGACTTGATAATAATTACAGTAATAGCCAGGGTCACTCTGAACAGGAACCAAATGAAAGAATGAGCAAACCTATGAAGGAACACTTTTTATGAGTGTTTGAATATGGGACATGATGTAAGTGCTAGAAGTTGAAGTAAAATGGCAAAACTCCCATTATATATAAAATGTATATGTGTGTGTATGTGTGTGTGTGTTTTGAGTAGCCTATCATATTTCATACTTCAGGTATGAATGTATATTTCATAGATTGTATAAAGGTGTTTATAGCTTATATATATGCAATTCAATTATAATTGACAGATTAAAAGCCACCAAAATCCTGTTGTATTTATTTGCCATTTATTTGCCATTTACATTAACATAAAAAATGTAAGAAAATAAATAAATAAACATTAATACATTATGTATAATAATTAATGTATACTTTATATATAAAACCATTCAAATTAACAATAAAAATGTAAAAAAAAATTATGATGTATGATAATTAACATTAATATGAACATGAATAAATTGTGTAATTAATGAATCACATAAAGGCCTACAAACATTAAAATAATAATAAAAAAAGTAATGTTTTTTTTAAAAAAATCATAAAACTGTATTATTTGTGTCCTAATGAGATGGAAAATAGCAGAAAATAGTTTCTAAAAAACATTAAAATTAACAATAAAAATGTAAAAATGATTAATGTTAATTGACATTACTATGAACATGAATATATTATGTAATAATTAATGTAACTCATAGGCCTACACACTTTAAAATAATAATAAAACAGTCATGCTTTTAAAAAAAATTATGAAAATGTATTATTTGTGTCCTAATAAAATGTAAAATAGCGGAAAATAGAGTCTTAAAAACAATTTCGACCGCTTTCAGCACCCATACCGTAAGTACACGATTAGACGCGCATACTAAAAAAAAATGTGCGGCTGGCTTGACCGTGTATTTTCAACGCGCGGCCCACTTGACCGCAGTAGTTGACTGCTGATTTCCTGACTGCAAGAAACGTCACACAGAAGTTTAGATTGCTGGACGAAACATGTGTTTGAATGGGAAAGCAAACTACAGTTTCATTTGTTAAAAAGACACAAAGTATTCGCATATGAATGGCTGGTGTGCAAACACTTCTGTTTTGGCTCTTTACTGCTACACCACATACCGCGAGAATTTACTGTACCTGTCATCAGTTTTTGATTATTCTCTGAACTTTAATAATAATAGGCTAGTAATAATACTTCTACTAATTATAACACTTTATCGTCATTATTATTATTATTAGGCTACTATTATTACTATTATTAGTAGTATCTTTAAGTCTTTTGTTATGATGCTCATTTTATTGAAAGTTTTATTCTGCACATTATTAGCTATTTTGTCCATATCTGCATGTATAGTCAGTATTTATTGTTAAAAATTTATTTTGAAATGGTTCTCATATAAAGGCCTGTTTTACATGTTCTGCAGTGTAGCTTCTGGAGATATTGTATTTTTATTTCTGTATTTGGTCGGTGGGGAAACTACTATAAACAGCTTTGATTGCAGAGTTGCCTGCATCGTTTGTTTTAAGCTAAAATGGATGTTCTAATGTATAATAGAGCGGTAACACTTTAGAATAATGTATCTTACTTAATGCATAACTAATAAGGAATTACTGCAGAACTAATAAGTAATTCTTCATTAACAGTTAAGTCACTACTATTAACTACTAAGGAAGATGTGTTAACTAATCAGTATGTAATAGCATTTTATAGTTGTGTTAAGTAACAATTAGCTAATCAATAACTATTGAATTCAGTCATGCCTCCTGATTAACTACTTTTAATTATCTACTAATTCAGCTTCAGGAGAAATAACTATTGAATAACTACTAATGAACAGTCGATTAATTACAATTAATTGCAATAATATCATAACAATTAGCCATTACAATATTCAGGTTGTGGCCATTTCTTCTTCCTTACTTCTAATGTTATTATTACTATGGAAATGCAATATGCATTTAGTGGAATTACTACACTCCCAAAATGAGTCATTACAGCGAATCTAGTAGTTTTGGCCTGTATGGTCAATTGCTTTGTGAGTGTGGTCTGTAACCAGAAATCAACAATGGAATGGAACCACATCCCCACTATAAGTGACTAGCCAATTTACCTCAGGTAGGTTTATGATTTATATACAGTATAGTGTGTATGTCTCTTGTTTTCCTCAGCACATATCACATTACATTTGGGTAAATTATTCCTGTATGTAAGGCAATGACTAAGGGGAAGGGAACATACAGGGAACCCCTGAGAAATTAATAAAGAATTACCACATAATTATGAGGGAATTACTTACAACCTGGAACAGTATTCTAAAGTGAAAATACAGGGAACCCCATTAATGAAGGATTATCTGGTAATTCTGTATTAAATAATCATGGGTTCCCTGTATTTTCACTTTAGAATACTGAATACTTTAGCAATTGACCATACAGGCCAAAACTACTAAATTCGCTGTAATGACTCATTTTGGGAGTGTAGTAATTCCACGAAATGCATATTGCATTTCCATAGTAATAATAACATTAGTAGTAAGGAAGAAGAAATGGCCACAACCTGAATATTGTAATGGCTAATTGTTACGATATTATTGCAATTAATTGTAATTAATCGACTGTTCATTAGTAGTTCCTCAATAGTTATTTCTCCTGAAGCTGAATTAGTAGATAATTAAAAGTAGTTCATCAGGAAGCATGACTGAATTCAATAGATATTGATTAGCTAATTGTTACTTAACACAACTATAAAATGCTATTACATACTGATTAGTTAACACATCTTCCTTAGTAGTTAATAGTAGTGACTTAAGTGTTAATGAAGAATTACCTATTAGTTCTGCAGTACTTCCTTATAAGTTATGCATTAAGTAAGATACAGTATTCTAAAGTGTTACCAATAGAGCCTATATGTTAGAATAGAACTCTACCATGAGATAAGGCTGTACAATCTCATGACAATAGGGTGGGTGCATTAAACAAAGGTTATATAAATGCAGTGTAGGCCTATATAATATATATTATGCAATGTAGAATCTGGTAAAATGTAATTTATGATTGTGATCATATAATGTGGCGGATTATCGAGTCACACAAGTTGAGTTTGAGTAATCAGAGACTATATTTAAACTGCTGTGATACTGCTGTGTAATAATTAAGTGGCTGAGTAACAGTTGTGGCCTTTTCTGAGAGGAAATACATTTATAGATATAGGCCTACACGATGACATAGCAAATTAATTTACATGCCATGTGTTTCTATGAATAATTTTAGCAACCAGACAAGTTTTCCCTATTTGTGAAAAATAAACTCATGAAGACTTTTTCCGGATTTTCTCGGGGTTTTATTTTTTATTCTTTAGCTTACTCATTGGAAAAAGCAGTCTGGGAGTTTCACGTTTTATTATGATGGTATAGTACCATCTGCTGGCCAAAGCAATGCAATACGTGACTAAGTGACAAAAAAAGAGAAGCGTAGGTATAGCTGCAGCGTTGCTCAGAAAAGGGGCGTGTACTCCAAATCGCCATTACAGACAGATCGTCTCAATTTTTGAAGGCTGCGTCCTACGGAGGTCGCATTTGTCGGCCACATACGTCATCGAGGCTGTCTCGTTTCATTTTTTTTTTTTGTTTTACTTTTTCTTATTTTTAAAAATCTTTTGTCAATGCCTTTTATGTATATGCACTTACATTTATATAATTGTTAAACTGTTTTGCATTCCCAATAAAATAAATGAACAAAAAAATAAAAATAAACGAGACAGCCTCGATGACGTATGCGGCCGACAAACGCGACCTCCGGTGGACGCAGCCTTCTAAAGGAGAGTCACGAGGCACAGCCAATAGGGAGCCCTAAACTTAATCGTGAATGAAAGTGACGCCCCTAATGGAGTTGGCTCAACCTCCTTTTGGTGTAAACCTGCCCTATTTTTGAGGTACCCAGCCCTCTGTCGGAGATTCCGCACCCATTTGTAGGTCTCCAGCCTGCAGCTATATCTACTTGAAAAAAGTGTCAGGCGTGGAATTTCTCAGTAGAAGTCAAAAAGACAAAAATAATGATATTCCAAAAAAAGGCTATGAATGTCCCTATAGACACTACAGGCTTGCTAAAAAAGGTTCAAAGTCAGAATAATCTGGTACTGCCAGAGGTGGATAGAGAAGCCAAAAACTGTACTCAAGTACAATTACTTAAAAATGCAACAAATTATTAAATTGAAAGACTACTCAAGTAGTGAGTAACTTGTTACTTGCACAAATGACATAATGGACGTTAACTCATATTCCATTACATAATACATATTGAACATGCATTACAGTATTATTATTATTAATGGAAATTCTGTCATCATTCACCATCATGTTGTTCCAAATCCATATGACTTTCTTTCTTCCTTGCAACACAATAAGGAGATTTTAGACAAAATGTTTGCCTGAGTCACCATTTACTTTCAGTGAATGTGTTTTTTCTCCACATTTTGAAAGTGAATGGTCAGTGAGACTGTGAGTCACTAACATTCTGTCTAATCACATAACATATTTTGGGTTTCACAGAATACAGAAGGTCACACAGGTTTGGAACAATATGAGGGTAGGCAAAGTATGACAGAATATTAAATTATGGCTGAGCTATCAATTTAAAGGATATTACACCTACAAATTAACATTTTCTCTTAATTTACTCACCCCATTGCTATCCCAGATGTGTACTACTTTCTTTCTTCTGCAGAACACACATTTTTAGAAGAATATTTCAGCTCTGTAGGTCCATAAAATGTAAGTGAACAGGTGGCCAGAACTTTTAAGCTCCAAAAAGGACATAAAGGCAGCATAAAAGTAATTCATACAACTCCAGTGGTTAAATAGAAAATCTTCAGAAGCAATATGGTAGACCTGGGTGAGAAACAAGTCCTTTTTTATCCTAAATTGTCCTCCATGCCCAGTAGGTGGCGATATGCACAAAGAATGTGAATTGCCAAAACAAAAGAAGAAGAATGTGAAAGTGAAATTGAAAGTGGAGAATTATAGTAAAAAAGGTTTTAAATAAGTTTGGATTACTTTTATGCTGCTTTTATTTGTTATTTGTTCCTTTAAAGTTCTGGCCACCATTTATGTGCATTGAATGGACCAACAGAGCTGAGATATTTTCCTAAAAATCTTTGTTTGTGTTCGATGCAGAAGAAAGTAAGTCATACACATCTGGGATGGCATGAGGGTGAGTAAATGATGACATAATTGTAATTTTTGGGTGAACTATCCTTTAAAAAAAAAAAAAGGTTGTCACAAAAGCAAAAGCGCATTCATAAACATAATTATCTTCAGCGTAATTATGGCTTGTGTCTAGAATTATGCATAAATATACTACCAAAATAATGTCTAAAGAACAGGATTGGGACTACACTAACAATAACATTTCTAATTTTAGCCCTTCATTCCGACACCTACAATAGCAACAAACATAAAAAGGAACTATACCAAATCATCTGGCAAAACAAAATACTGGTCAGAAGCAACAACTAAACAAAACAAACTGGAACTTCATGTCTTTAAATAGAGAGAACAAATTGGCAAAATACCTCAGAATTATGACCTATGACTGGAGATGAACAAAGCTTTACTATACAGACACAGACCTGGCTACAAAACACAAAAAAAGTGGAAACAGAGCGGCACCTATTAAACCATGTGCCCTAATTACTATAAGTTGTGACATCTTATTTCCACACAGCCTATCACTCCAAGACAATCTCCAATCAGTAGGGCACAAATGCCAAAAGTGACCTGCACTCTATGCAACAGATAAACAAATTCTTATAGATATTTGTGTGCATTATTGTGTCTATATGTTTTTATGTATTGGCAATGGAAACAATTTTACTATGTCATTAATGCTTCTTGAATTTGTAATCTTAAGAGAAATTTAAAGAGTATGCCTACAAATGACTTGAGAGCAACTTTGGGCGGTGCCAGTGGACCAGAGATCAATCTCAGATTGTAAAAAAAAATCTAAGACATGGATCCAGAGAGGGCTTCCATTGTACTCTACAAGCAGTTTAGTTATCATCCAACTGGATTATCTATGTATGTATGTTTGTGTGTGTGTGTGTGTGTGTGTGTGTGTGTGTGTGTGTGTGTGTGTGTGTGTGTGTGTGTGTCTGTCTGTCTGTCTGTCTGTCTGTCTGTCTGTCTCTCAGATGGACACACATTTATTGCATTTAAAAAAATTATGTATACATTTAATTTTGTCCCACATACGACATCAAGGAACTTTTTATGTCATGGTATTTTACGATGCCACACCACATGTTTAGTAGCCTTTTAGTGTTATATTTAGTAACCTTTGAGTTTCAGTCAGTCTAGTGTGCATGCTGGCCAGTTCAGAGTCAAAGTGCATTTACAACTTTCCTTTTCTTAATATTTCTCTTAAAACTTCCTACAAGGGTTCACGCCATGAGGAATAACATTTTCCTTGCTATTTTGACATATAAGAGGTAATTCTATTCTAAAAACATACCACATTTCAGAACTTAAAATGTAATCCCCAATGCATTAGTCCATCTGCACTACCTTTTAAAATCATTTTTGAATATAAACACGTTCTAGACAGACGTCTTTGACTGTTGTCACATACTGTATCTCGCAACGTTTTAAAAAGACACGGTTAAAAAGCTGCAGTGTTGAATGTGCATCATGTGTAAACCCTGAAATTTAGTTTTAGAATATTGTGGAGATTGTGTATTCTCTTCTGATTGAGTTTCAAATATGGCTGTTTTTGATGTTAGCCAATCATAACAGTGAGCGTTTACGTGGAAGTTGAAAGGAGGCTTAGGCCAAAATCAAGCGTTTCAGACAGAGAGCCAGAGACAGGCTGGAAAATGATCAATTATGATTGTTTGGGTGCAAAATAAAAATAATAAAACTTTAACATTATCAGTGGACCACATGGAAGATAAAAAACAAATCTATATTTTTAAAAGTGTTTGTCATGACCTCTTTAAGTAATACTCAAGTTTGTATTTAACAAATTACTCGTCATTTTGCTTATATGTGACCTAGTTTAAGGCCTCAGGTACAGTGTTTCTGAACTTGTACATCAGAAATGTACTTCCAGGAGGTGGTTGAACCATGGTTAATAAATGCAACCATTGACAGTGCCATAGAAATTACGATGTCTGGTTAAAGATTGGGTCAATGTGCATGGGTGGTGTGAGCACTAGGCTACGCAAGAGAACTGGCCCACAAAACTGTACAGAGAGCAAACAGCTGATAGTCTGTCCTTTGACCAGCTGAGGTAACCAGTGTCATTGTCATGGCAACATGCCCATAATAATTATACCACCCAAAGTTTTTATACCTCTTAACATTAATGCACTGTTGTCCAAAGCAACTTACAGTTCATTCTTATTCAGCGATTGATTAATTTGGGGATTAACGGGGGACTTGTTTGGTGGATTAAAGTTTTCCTTTCTAAACGTCCACAAAGTGTGGTTGTTAATGGCAACATGTCTGGAATTATATCAAACACAGGAGCCCCACAAGGAGCACTTTTATCACCGTTACTCTTTTCTTTGTGTATTAATGAGTTTACAAATAGAAATAAGGTGTTTCATCTTTTTAAATATGCTGATGATATGGCTCTTGTGGGTCTTTTGCAAGTAGGAGAGATAGGTAGGACTCGCACATACCAAGAGCACATAAAAGACATTTTGAGTGGTGTCAGCTGAGTGCAATTGTGGTAAATGTGGATAAAACAAAAGAATTGGTAATTACTGGAGATAAGCGGAATATTTTGAAGTTGGAACCTGTAATACTTTGTGGGAATCCAATTGAATTTGTTTGCAATTTTAAGTATTTGGGGACACACATAGATGCTCAATTTAGTTTTATAGAGAATACTGACAGCATCTGTAAGAAAGCTCAACAAAGGTTGTATTTGATCAGGAGGTTAAATCACTTTGGTGTGAGTAAGAACATAAATGAAATGGTCTATAAAAATGTAGTTGAAAGTATTTAAACTTATAACATGACCTTGTGGTATGGTAATTTGAGTGTTAAAAACAGGGTCAAGATGACCAAGATTGTAAATGAAGTCAGTAAGATGCTTGGCAAGACACAGATACATCTGAATGATCTATATACATGTAAAGTCAAGCAAAAGGCTTTAGTGATAGTAGGGGATGTGTCTCACCCTCTTCATGGTGAATTTCACCGGTTGCCATCAGGGAGACATTATAGGCAACCACGTGCAATGAAGAAATTTATCAGTTATCTTTTGTGCACAATGCTGTTAAAATTTTTAATGCAAGGGATCGATAACTTCTGTCTTGTTTTGTATGCCTTTTTTAATGTATATGTATATATTGTTTGTGATGTATTGTATGGTAAAGCCAGAGACAATTTTCCACAACGTGGACAATAAAGTTAACCAACCCACCAAATATACATGTGTTCCTTTGAAATTCCCAGTTGAGCCATTGGAACTCTTCTAAAGGAAAACACAAAGATGCACAAGTTGTTTGGGGAAAAAAGTTTTATTGCAAACCAAACAAGGTCACATGATTCAAACATTTAACAATTTTACAGTACATAAGCACACTTTTAAGTTTCATATACATTAAAATTAATACATAGACTTAAAATATACAAACTTAAATAGCAATACAGTCTTATACAGTGGAATGTGAACATGTCTGAGCTGTACAATTACATTTCAGGAGGCTGGAAGACTAAGGTGAGACCGAGCTATCTGATTCGTTGGTCCAGGTGCCTATCAACACACAGTAGCAGCAGATCCCTTTAGCACCTCCCACTCAAGTCAAAAGAACAAAAAACTAAATAAGAAAAAAAAAGGCAAGAGCTCTTTAAATTAGGATGATAATGAAGAACTAAATGTGCAATTTGATCCCAGATGTGTAACTGCTCACAAATATATATACACACTACTGTGCAAATGTTTTAGGCACTTGTGAAAAATGTTGTATAGTGAGGATATCTTCAAAAATAATGCCATAAATAGTTTTCATTTATCAATAATGTCATACAAAGTCCAGTAAAAATAAAAAGGTAAAACAATCTTTGCCTTTAAAACAGCACCAATACTCCCAGGTATACCTGGACACAGTTTTTCTTAGTTGTCAGATAGGGTGTTCCGAGCTTCTTGGAGAATTCACCACAGTTCTTCCAATCTTTTTAGGCTGTTTCAATTGTTTCTGTGACTGCACGTAATCCCAGACTGACTCAATGTTCAGTGGGGGGGATCTGTGGGGACTATACCATCTGTTGCAGTGCTCCCTGTTCTATACTATTCCGTTTGCAAAATAAATGTATATTTCAAATGGACCCGCTAAAGCTGATGATATAAATAACCTTAAGATAAATGTGCCTAAAACTTTTGCTCAGTACTATATATATATATATATATATCTCAGATGTTGATATATTTCAGTGGTTTTGACATCATGATGACTATATTTATATCTGACTGGCATGCCAGATCACATTAATTAGTTAAAACAAACATGTGTAAATGGGTAAGGGATGTTAAGATGACACACACTCCATCGAAAACAATAATGTCTCAACAATCCTATAAAAGAAAAACTCAAGGCAAATATACAATAATATACATCCATCAGCATCAATCTTCACACTCTCTCTTTCACCATCTATTGGATGAAAGGTGAAAGCGGAGGAGAAACCATGCAGTTGGATGAGGACGATGAAGATGAGATGTCTTTTATTATGCGTAAAACTCCAGCCTTTTAACAAAGGCCTTTTGAGCTGCCGTTATGTCATGTGCGAATACCCCCATCTGAAGGCAGGGAAATGTGACTGGGTTTTCTTTCTCATAGTGATGCACTACAGGTGTTATTCCATGGGACAGCATTTCCATGGTAATGAGCTACAGGTAAGAGTCTATGAGATGCAGTTTCTGCATCAATGGGCTACAAGTAGGAATCCATTGCAGGGGCATAAGAGAAGCCTAGGAATGCCTCGGCTCCATCTGTAATGCTGGCTGTGATGAGAGCACTGTCTGGGGAGCAGCCAATTGAACTTGGCACTGGCTCATCAGTGAACTCGGGGTCAAAGTGGCGCAAGTCGTTAGGCCCTGTCTGAAAAAAAAAAGCATGCTTGTCAAAATGACAATATCTAAAATATTTTTGCAGTGATTGATAAATGCATATTTTCTACACACACACACACACACACAC
This sequence comes from Xyrauchen texanus, assembly GCF_025860055.1. Classification (NCBI taxonomy): domain Eukaryota; kingdom Metazoa; phylum Chordata; class Actinopteri; order Cypriniformes; family Catostomidae; genus Xyrauchen; species Xyrauchen texanus. The sequence continues at coordinate 14,932,950 of NC_068300.1, read as the reverse complement.
ACACACACACACACACACACACACACACACACACACACACACACACACACACACACACACACACACACACACACACACACACACACAAATATATATAAAACTGTCAATAGTAAAAAAGGTGCAAGCAAGCATGTTCTTATCACATATCGTTGCAGCATGACCAATTTCTTTTTATCTCTAAAATCCAGGGCAATGTGGTAATTACTGAAGATCAACAAAAGAGAGAAACGGAACGTACCACGTTAGGGTTGAAGGGGGGAGTGAGCTTCTTGGCATTCAGATCATCCCAGTTTATGGGAGAGAAGAACATGTGGTTTTTTATCTCAGTCTACAGAAAGAGTGAAACAGATTATATATTAGATATAAGAGCAAAATAAATTAATATATTAGACATTAGACAAACAGCAAAATAATCTCACTAAAATGTAAACACATTCATTCATACTTACAAAGTCATCAGTGAAGCCCAGTCTCTTGGTGCGGTCCTTTTGCAGCAGACCCTCCAGCAGGTGTCTAGCAGCATTGGAGATGTTGGGTTTGAGTTGCAGTGGCTTGTTCAGGATGTTATCATACATTTCCGCTGTGTTACGACTGTAAAACGGAGGCTGTGAAGCAACCATAAAACTGTTAACCATCAAGCTCATGTAACCATTCAGTACTACAACAAAAGCTCAATGTAAAAAAAACAACATATAGTGCTACACTGTAGTCAATTCAATATAGTTAATTAAGTAAACGCATTCAATTAAAGAGGTACAATTAATTTAATTTTTGCACAAAACACTGAAATAACTCACCAGGCCATATAACATTTCATACAGCACTGCACCCAAACACCACCAGTCAACTGTTCTGTCATATGGCTGCTTATGCAAGACCTCTGGTGCTAAATACTGTAAGACAAAAACAGAGTTAGCTTATTTACTGTAAATATAATTGCATTGAGAGAGACCCCTGTCTACCAATCTATATATACAGTCAGATGCTGGCACTGAATATAATTTACCTCCGGTGTTCCACAGAACGTAGATGTTGTTCCATTGGGTTCTATATTCTCTTTGCAGAGGCCAAAGTCAGTCAGGATGATGTGTCCTTGTGAGTCCAGAAGTATGTTTTCAGGCTTCAGATCTCTGTACACAATGTTTAAAGAGTGTAGGTACCCCAAGGCACTTGCAATCTCAGCAGCATAGAACCGTGCACGTGGCTCCAGAAAACATCGCTCCCTTTGTAGGTGATAGAACAGCTATAGAAAGACCAAAGATAAACAGAGACAGATTAGGCCATGAGTTCCATATCCTGAATAGCACATTTAATCAAGGCTTTCTAGACTCTTCAATCCTGAACAATGGCAGGAAATGAGAATGCACTCTGTTTAAAGAGCCCCCGTCCACAGCCCCCCAGAGACTTTTGTATAGTTAGACTGAGTCTAAACCTCCACAGCTGCTAAATCTGGTCCACCCCCCCCCCCCCCACACACACACTCTCCCCTCCCAGTCATTTCCTGAGGAAAGTTTCCTATTCAGAGCTCAGCATCTTCTCTTTGCTTATGATAGGATATCCTTTTTTCTGTCTGCATCTACCACACTGTCTCCATCTATATCTTTTACTAATCTATTTTCTATCATTCCTTTGCCTCTCCCTCTTTCCTGCAATCTCATTCTCTTTTTGGAATTCTCAAGTTTGTCTTTGGAATGTTCAAAGTATAAAGCCCAAAGTATACTTCATATACTCTTCATCAGCAGAGTGTTCGAGCACTGAGCGACAACAGTGTATGTCTAAGTCAAGTGCACGGAAATACTCGCACACAGTTATGGAGTAAACTATGACAGGCTTGCATTCGACATGCAGAGCGTTCGCATCAAAACACAAGTATACTTTAAAGTAAGCTTTAATCTCCCAAACTCGGCGATGATTTAGAGTAGAAACATAATAATTATTACATCATTAGAAAGTTGCATAAAATGTGCATCTGTCCAAAATGCATTTCTGGGTAAAAGTGACTCAAAATGACAGATTAGATCACATTTGCAAACAAAGCTATTTAAATGACATACCTCGCCACCATTGATGTAGTCCAGTACAAAGTAGAGTTTATCAGCAGTCTGAAAGGAATAATGCAGGCCCACCAGGAACGGATGCTTGACATTCTTCAGTAAAACGTTTCGCTCTGACATAATGTGTTTCTCCTTAACATCACAAAAGGAGAGGTCAAAGGTTAGGGGGTAATGATAACACAGAGATCTAACTAAGCAACAACATACTTAAAGAGTGCCAACACAAGCATGAGCATGCTGACTGCAACCTTGAAGTATTATTATTATTATACAGTTATTACATTAATGTATTCTCCACAGCTCTTAACAGTTTGGCCCTGGACCAAGACGTAAAATGCAGCAGGATTTGTACGATTTCATACCTCTTTCTTCTTCAAGATGGCTTTCTTCTGCAGCACCTTGACTGCATAGAACTGCTCATCACTCCGGTGTCGGGCCAGCAGAACCTTGCCAAAGCTGCCTTTTCCGATGACCTTGAGAAAGTCAAAGTCTGAGGGTTTGGCAGTGGGGTTGGAAGAGGGACCAAGGTTGATCTGCTGAGAAGGGCTAGGCTGGAGAGGAAAGAGAAATGATCAGACAATTATGGTTCCATTTATGTAGAGATTATATACACAAATACACACACACACACACACACACACACACACACACACGCATGCTTTTAGTGCTCAACCAAGATAATTAAAAAGCAGATTTACCGGTGGGGAAGGGTTGCTGTTCATTAGCTCAGCATCTTGTGGAGGTGTTAAGTTCAAGATGGATTGAACCTCAGGACTACAGCAAGAAAAGAAAATCAAAGATTGATGATCATTTTATGGTTTACAGCAAAGACAACTTTAACTGCAAACAAACAAGAAATGTATGAATATGCACATTGAACAAAACCCATTCAAATATGATTGGGCTAATTTAGTAAAAACAAGGGTTTAGCAATAAATACATTTCTTAAAACCATGCTTGTTTAGAAAACAAAGCTTTAAATACATCAACTTACTGTTTGCATGCATAATTGTTTGTGGAAAGCTTCTGGATAAAGTCATTCAGTCCCATCTTTCTCTGTTTCATAAACGCTGCACACAAAAAAGAAAGCAAGAGAAAAAGCTCATTTAAAAGTGAGATCACTTAATATTCTTCTCTCTCTTTGCTGTAGGAGGCTCGAGTGGCTCCATTCATCTGAAAAACAAAGCCTACCACTGAGATTAGCGACTAGTCCTCTTGTTTTAGAGTAGGTCAACTCGGGAGCTGGAACGCTCGTCTCCGTTTGGATTGTCATCGCTGTACTTTTCCTCTGCGTATCCGTAACCAAACCGACACAAAGCGCTACTGAACGCTTGCACTACTGTTCCAACTATTTAAAAGTCCGGGGAGGAGGCAAGAGATCGCGTTCTAACCAAGAGGCGGGGCCTGTAGTTTGTTCCTAGCTTGGGGAGGCGTGGCTTGGCTCATGTACAGCAGCAAGTGGGTGTGTTCGAATTTTGCCACTTTGGAGCCGTGACGTCTATGAGGGGCCAAAGAATCTTCTGCTATGTCATACCGCTGAAAACCAGATCTTAAACTTAACAGAACTAGCCTACATGTTCTGTTGAGAGGAACGTGTTTAACAGCAATGCACTTCTGGGAATCATTAAATGTGTCTTTCAAAAACAACCCTAAAGTCATGGATTAAAGACCCAGTCTTGTCATACTGAACATTATGATAAAAACATCACGAGTCTACTCATCACACGTGCGCAATAAGTCTTCGGTATTAGTGTTGGGGAAGCTAATTTAAAACTAGCTTCAAGCTAGTCATAAATTAAAGCAGTTTACAGCTATAATAAATTACTAACAAAAAGTTGCTAACTGCATTAAAACTATTTAAATAAGTTTTCTTTTTACTATATATATATATATATATATATATATATATATATATATATATATATATATATATATATATACATATATACACACACACTCACACACACACTGCAGGTCAAAAGTTTATACTTTTTTTCTTCACATTTTAGAATAATAGTAAATTCATCAAAACTATGGAATAACATAAATGGAATTATGGGAATTATGTTGTGACTAAACAAAATCACAAATAAATCAAAACAGTGTTTGACAGACATGTACTCTTGACATTTTCTCAACAAGTTTCTTGAGGTATCACCCTGGGATGCTTTTTAAACAGTATTGAAGGAGTTCCCATCTATGTCGGGCATTTATTCGCTGCTTTTCTTTATTATTTAGTCCAAGTCATCAATTCCAAAATTATTATTTTTGAATTAAATTTTAGTTTTATAATTAAATAAATTAATATTATTACCGCACAATTATATTTTTGTCCACAAAACTATAGCACTTTTTACTCCTTACAATTTTATTTAAATTGGAAAAGTGTTCATTACATTTTTGCAGATCATTTTCTTTCATCTTACTCGACTGAAGCTGCCTTTTCACTGCCTCCGGCAAATGACAGATTGACAAAAGACAGAGTATGTGTGGAGTTCTAACCATCTGTAGAGGAAAAATTCAGATCTGATTTGAGTTTTGGATATGTTAAAATATTTGTGCGACTAGACCGTATGTGACCACCTGACTGAATGTGATGTATTCATTCAAAACACTGACGGATTTTGCAGAAACGCCTTAGAAACCCTAATCTAACCCTTCCATAAGTATTTTTTAATAACATATTAGAGTTAAGAGTTACATAAAAAAAGTTACATAAAACATAAAGAGTTTTAAGCCTTGAACCATTCCAACCAGCTCCAGGTGAATCACGACATTACAAACTCTATTTTGAAGCCAAAAAGTATTTAGAGCCATAGAGCACTATGGATTATAGGATTGCCCAATTAATCGAATAAATAATCGAGAATACAATTAACTAATCTTAAAAAGTTACCTTCTTACACGAGGGTACAAACTGCAATCCCACGAAGCATTGTGAATTACATACTCAAATAAAAAACAATGGACATTTTTAAAACAACTGATTTTAGGTTGCTGATTATAAGTATAGAAAGAATATATTTTAAGTTTAAATATTTAGTTTGAGGGTGTAGGGACTTGGGAGGCCGACTGGATTACGTCATTCAAAACGAGTCATGGAAGTGGGCGGTTGCTGCTGGACTTGTTTGGTGGGCTTTGTTGGCAGCAGTTCTCTGATTGGTGGATCTATCTCTGCTGGACCATGGGTAATGTAGTTGTTCATCAGGAATTCCGCTATTAAACACGATTTGAACAACCTAGGAGCTCACGGTAATTCTGTCTTTAAAGGTTTATAACTTATCATTGAAAATCAATTAGTTTGTAGAAAAAATGAAAGGGATTATTACTTCTGTAAACTGTTCAGCTGTGACGTTAATTTGTTGGTGAACCCGGAAGGCTAATTCGCCATTGGTTGGAGTTTTTATGAATTTGTGCAATTTATGTTGTAGAACAAAACATCCTAGTATCTTTAAGTATGTTTTCTAATCCAGACCTTATTTTACTCATAAATTCAAAACTGCCATTCTAAAAACTCAAAGGAAAATCCAGATTAACATGAATTGTGAAAATATTATGAAAATAACTACTGTAATGCAACTGAAACATTAGTAGCGTTGCAACTTTTAGTTCGTTACTCTCCAACACTGTTCGACATAACAGTAAAGCCAAAACAGAATAGGCCTAGAACCGTTTGACCATACCTGATCAAATGCTACCTGTATGCCATTGTCAGTGCATCCAAAAACAACCACTGCCATTCACGAGTGCACTCCATCCTGGATCTTATTGCATCTTACTCTTTCATCCTTTCTCTCTAGTCTTGTCCCTCAAGCCACACTTCAACCATTGTTCTTGATGACGCATGAAAGAAACAAAAGCAAAGGGACTCGTGCCAAATTTCAGCCCTCACTGGAAAAGTACAGATTGGAGGAGGCCCGCTGACATCGAGTTTTATGACTGCCACTTCTAGGAAAATTCAAGCATTCTTCTGCATTCCTTTCTCACTGTCATTTAAAGTTATGGGGAAAGATCCATGGACCGTGTTAGGACATTTAAATAAGATAATGCAATGAACTAGTTGGCCACAGTTATGCAATGCCAAACCCCAGCCAACTATTAATTAACTCATACATCGAAAAATAAAAAATAATAAAAGTTCAAGAGGTTTAGACTCATTAATGTTTGGGGTTGGGTTCAAAGCCATTTCGGCTTAAGCTCTCTAAATACTGTAGGATTTGTACAGTCCTTTAAGATTGTTACTTGTCGGACTGTAGCTATATGAATGCATTGAGATCGCCATGGCACACTGTGCGACATTATGTGAGACTTTACGTTACACATCTGTGGTCCCAATTGTCCCGATCAGTGTTTGCGATCGTTAATATAATATTACTATATATTATAACTGTTAAAAGAAACGAAATGGCGAGATTTCCACGGGTACATTTTTTCCTTCCTTAAATACCGGGCATCAGCATTTCCGTTGCTCCATTACCACTCCATCACATGACAAATGGGCCTTTAATAAGACATCCTGATCCCAAATACACAAAATTACATAAGTTGAGAATGAACGCCAGTGGGGGAGGTAGCCTACAGTAATAATGAGCTGCCAAGCAAAGATTCATTGTGGAAATAAAAAGACTTGTGGCCCAAAAAATGACAAACTTCTGCATTCACATTGGGAAAACAAAAAAAGTGGGTTATTGTACGTCTTACTCCTCTTTTAGATTAGTAACCTATAGGCCAGGCAACATTTCAAAAATCCATGCAGGCTAATAATGTAGGCTATTGCGCTTGCAAATTCCCTATGAATAATGTACAGACATGACATAGATTTCTCTAAATGTATCCAGCTGTATCTCCTGATTTGGATTAAAGCGTCCCAAAAATACTTAATATAAGTTGTTATATGAAAATGGAGTGGTGTGAATCTTAACCAGAAGTAGACGCTTAAAGTGCAATCATTTATTTATTTTCGTTTTGTAAGCTCTGTAATTATTTCGGGAAATAATGCTTGCTGAAGTGTTACACTTTTCTCCAAGTATTTTCTGCACATTTATTGATAACTGGGCACAAACATTCCTAAGGAGCTCAGAGGGGTTTCTCCGAAAACAGTGAATTGGGGAGCGAGACAATCAGTAAACGGACAAACTTAAAAGTAAACTAGACATAAAAGTAGTACATTTGATACATATTACTGGTTTATTTGATATTCTCTAAAATGCAACCATAGATAAACCTGTTATGTCCGCTGCCGTTCTCATTGCGCTGTAAACCCTGAGCCTCTTATTAAGTGAGGCTTGGCAAAGGTAAATTCACGTGTTCTTATCAGTCTGAATCAATATTGATTTTAGTGTTAAAACCGGGTCACGGCCCCAAATGTTACCCACCCACATTCCACCTGGCACAAGTTGACACCCTCTTAAGTAGACCTCTCAAGTGCTCCATCATTCAAATAAAAGCAGTTCCTCAATACAAACTTTAAGCGATAGATTCAACAAGTTCACTTACATGTCAGCGATGAAGTTTTGTCTTTTATATAGGCTAGTCAATGAAGAAGGTACAGTGGCTGAAACACGGTCGATGAGGAAGTTTGAAAGTGAGAGAACTTTAACCAGCGCATTCCATCCCGGCTGATCGTATACCGGATATCTGAGGGGCGGAGTTTGTTTCAGCCCGATAACAATGTGCTTATTCTTCGGACTGTTTTTATCCGCAGACCGGTGTCGTGACACTGTCACGGCGAGTCTCAAAACCTGTTAAGATGCCTACCTAGACACTTTTGGCCGTAATAAGCAAGTGTATGAGGTCAAGATATAATGCTGCATCTACATTGACAAAAAGTTAAACGAATGCTAACGAAACTTTGGAATGGGATTCAACGAATCATCTAAGCTCCAACTGGAAACAGAAACCAAAATCGTTAAAAAATCGTGAATTTTGAAGCCGTATTGACTTAAGGAATACACACACACACACACACACACACACACACACACAGTTGTGTTTCCATGTTTTATGGGGACTTTCCATAGACATAATGGTTTTTATACTGTACAAACTTTATATTCTATCCCCTAAACCTAACCCTACCCCTAAACCTAACCCTCACAGAAAACTTTCTGCATTTTTACATTTTCAAAAAACATAATTTAGTATGATTTATAAGCTGTTTTCCTCATGGGGACCGACAAAATGTCCCCACAAGGTCAAACATTTCGGGTTTTACTATCCTTATGGGGACATTTGGTCCCCACAAAGTGATAAATACACGCTCACACACACACACACACACACACACACACACACACACACACACACACACACACACACACACACACACACACACACACACACACACACACACACACACACATTTTCCACGTTTCCATGTTTTATTTGGATTTCCAGAGACATAATGTACAAACTTTATATTCTATCCCCTAACCCTAAACCTAACCCTCACAGAAAACTAAGTTTTAAAGGGGTCATGACATGAGGAATAAAATTTTCCTTGAGCATTTGACATATAAGAGTTCATTGTATTATAAAAACATACTGTAAGTTTCAGAAACAAAACTTCCTCCACATTGCAAAAAGAGCATTTGATGAAACCAAGCTACCAAAATGACATTGTGATGTCACACTGTGGTATATATTTGCATTTGACTGCCTCCACAGCAACACATCAACATCTACTTTAGCTACCTTTTTTATATCCCTTTTTCTCCCAATTTGGAATGCCCAATTCCCACTACTTAGTAGGTACTCATGGTTGCATGATTGCTCACCTCAATCCGGGTGGTAGAGGACAAGTCCCAATTGCCTCCGCTTCTGAGACCGCCAATCCACGCATCTTATCACGTGGCTCATTGTGCATGACACCGTGGAGACTCTGCATGTGTAGGCTCATGCTGCTCTCCGCGATCCACGCACAACTTACCACACACCCCATTGAGAGCGAGAACCACTTAATCATGACCACGAGGAGGTTACCCCATGTGACTCTACCCTCCCTAGCAACCGGGCCAATTTGGTTGCTTAGGAGACCTGGCTGGAGTCACTCAGAACACCCTGGATTTGAACTTGCGTCAATACTCGCTGAGCTACCCAGGCCCCGACTTTAGCTACCATTAACCTTTTCGTTCATGAGTTTCTCCTGTACTAACGGATCTCCCAGCATGAGTTCTTTAATGCCACTGTAATTAAAAAAAAAAAATCTTACATTACACTTCACAGCAGATGCACTGGAGGACAGATTATATCACAGCAGGTGCACTGAAGGTCAAATTATATATTATCAAACATATAATGTGGTTTTTAGATCTTTGTAATGATGGATTATGATAGATAAGATGCGATCGAGTGTCACCATATTGTTTACATTACAATGCAGCATGGGATTTTGAGTTCACCATAGAAGCATAGAAGGTACTCAAAACTTGTGGATAGACCGAGTGACCTTCATTGCTGGTAAACAGCAGTACGAATGCAGATCACACCGTGCGAAAGCAGCAACCAAACTGAGTGTTTCTGACAGAGGGTCAGAATGAGTGTGGAAAATGAACATGTTTTACAAACAGTTTTTTTGCAGAAAACGTCACTAATATTACAAGTGAACCTTAAGGAACATATTGAAATAAAAAAAGGCATGTCATGACCCTTTTAAAACACAAGTGTTGTACTAAACACTGCATGTTCACTTAAACTGAAGTGATCTGGAATGCAGGTTTGGAATGTACAGGTATGCATCTTTGGTTTCTGTGCAGATTAAGAGATTAAATTAGTCATCTTTCAACAAACACTGATTATAGTTTATATAATGACTCTTAGTCATTCTTTAATGTACATCTAGATATAGGTGTAAGTAAAAAGTAATTTACTATAACTATGTAAGTTTACTCTAGTATGATTTCTGTGTTCTCATTCATACATCATATTCTTTGTAGGTCTCAGATTTATGAAAAGTTTTGAAACTTCTCAACTTTCAGTTCTCAGTTCATTACCTTGTGCCCTTTTCATTCAGGTTCCTGTCTCTCTTTATTTCTCATTCTTTGTGTAAGTGAGAAGTGGTGTGTGTGTGACTGAAAAGGGGTCTTGGAGAGGATGGACGATATACAGAGATCAACAAAGGTTCAGCCTTAAGTGTCTATAAACTTTGTTTATTTATGTTAGAAGATGGGGATTATGTAAAATCCCAAAAATTATACTAATGTAATCTTGAATTATATGATGGTTTTACAGCATTATGCAATTTCATTCAGTCACACGCATACATGTCTACCCAAGTCACACATATACACTTGTGATGACTCCCTCAAGACAAACTGCAGCATATAACAGTTAGAAACACATCAGAAGTGAGATTCTATTCTGTCAAAAATAACCTTTGTGATGTCAGTTAGACAGATTTTGTGGTGTATTAGCAATGTAAAATGAACACAAACAAATATGCACCCATATATTAAAGATGTGCTACAGTTGAAACTTATTGTGTATTGTGCCAAATAATTACTACAGTACCGCATTGCAAATTTATGAGATTACTTAAATATTAAGTTATGTCATTGAAAATTCCCCTATCTTCAGAATAAAAAAATGAGAAAGCACATTTAATCCAGCCCTTAATCCAAGGTCATCAATTATTTTGAAGTATTTTCCCATGTACCTCATTTTTGTTTATAGATAAGATCATCACCTTTAACCTTTAAATGACTGATTATACAAAGTAATTTCATGGTATGGAATTTATAAAACCTTGCACACATCCACATTAACAGCACCAATAATTTATACATGAAATCATTATTCTTTATCAGGGTTAGGATCAGGTCAACCAAAAAAAAACACATGTTCACAATAGCTTGATAAATCTGCATGGTGAGCTAGCAGCACTTTCTGGTGTCATTGGGTGTTTGTCATTGTATGGTTTTGAAGTGATTTAACAGAAGTGCTGTTTTGAGCACAGGCCCAAAATAGTTATTAAAGTTTCTAGTCTAAGCCTGCATGGTTTAAGGTGATTATAAACTATTCTTAAACCAGCAGAATGGCGGGGAGAGAGAGAGAGAGAGAGAGATTAACACAACAATTGGAAGAGGTATTAGGGAGGCCAGCAGGGGGTGCTAACCCTGTGGTCTGTGTGGGTCCTAATGCCCCAGTATAGTGATGGGGACACTATACTGTAAAAAGGCACCGTCTTTCGGATGACATGTTAAACCGAGGTCCTGACTCTAAGCGGTCATTAAAAATCCCAGGACACTTCTCGTAAAGAGTAGGGTGTAACCCCGGTGTCCTGGCCAAACTCCCTCTATTGGCCCTTCTCATTCATGGCCTCCTAATAATCCCCATCCATTAATTGGCTCTATAACTCTACTCTCTCCTCTCCACCAATAGTTGGTGTGTGCTGTCGCATCATCCAGGTGGACGCTGCACACTGGTGGTGGTTGAGTAGATTCCCCGTATACTATGTAAAGTGCTTTGAGTGACTAGAAAAGAACTATATATATGTAAGGAATTGTTATTATTATTATTTTAACTCAAATGAGAAGTGCAGTGGAGTTATCAGAGATAGATCCTTAAAACTCAGAGAAAGTGTGAGTGAATGAGAAAAGAGGTGCCAAGAGAAAGAGAGAGAGAAAGTACTGATATAAGGCAATGAATTAATGAAAGAAAAGTCTGCTGAGAAAAAGACAGAAGAAGGACTTACTGGTATCAGACAAATAGCAATAATCAGATTCGGGGTCTCCATGGTAGTAAAGGTCCATTGCCTGGAGAAAAGAAAGAGTTATGTAGATCAGCGCAATGTGTCTTCAGTGAAAACAGTCTTTTGTTGTGTTAGTATTGCACGTCTCTTATGAACTACAGTATACACACAAGTTTAATGACCGAATGGGGCCTTAGAATATTGGTTCTCCACTAATTTTGCTTCAGGTTTTAAGTTTTTACATTGGACATCAAGTGGTCTTTCAACACAGTACCAAACACAGTTTGAACTGCACAGGCGCAATTACAAATATTTTATTATTTTTTTCCGAATACATAAACATCGCAGAAGTACGATTTACCAATGTAACACAATAAATATTGTATTAACAATGGCTATATTACCAAGTATAATATATATATATATATTTTTTTGGTATAGACTTGGTATAGAAAAGATATTGGAAGTGTATTCTCCTCTCTTTTAAAAGTTGATAAACCTATTTTTATATTTATAATTATGCACAGTTTTATGGTTAGTTGCATTTTAATATTTTATTTAAAAATACTTCCTTATTCTCTCTTCCTGCATCAGAGATGTGGATGTCTCCACATCTCTTTCCTTACAATATTAGAAGTAGGACTTTGCTTCATTAATAATGGACATCAGATTTACTGTCTGAAAGAAATTAGTCAGTGGGAAGTATTTGAACACATTTAGAATCTAATTTATTTTATCACATGTGCACACACACAGACATTGCAGCTAAATTCTAACTTTCATATGGACTGTCACATTTGTCTTAATATATGACTAGCAAAAATGAAACCATCTGGCATACAGTTTTGTACCCAAAGCAGAAATCTTCCCTTCTGAGGTGAGCAAGAGAGAAAGAAAAATAAGAGGTGGAGAAAGAGAGAGAGAGAGAGAGAGAGAGAGAGAGAGAACAATTCTTCAAATCTACTTAATTAATAACACCCCACCCCACCCCCACCAAGACCCCCCAAGGAGCCTGTGTTAACAGAATGCTAAAATATATGAAGGATACCATTGGCATCTTTGCACGTGTACCTACACTAAGCAAACCACAAATATTAAACAGCTAAGATAAAACTGTCTAAACTTTACATGGCTACAGCAGCTCAACCAAGAAAGAATGAAAAGTGAAAAGGACAAAGCAGATTATACACATGTAATACTAGTAGACATTTTAGAAATCTGCTGTGCAATCTGCATGTGCTGATTGTGTGCAGAGCCAAATGAATTCTGAATGCAAATTCCAAAAAAACATGTCATCTTTGCTAATTAGGTTGTACAATTATTAAAGGTAAAAACAGTGTTTGTCTAAAACGATGTGGCAGAAATCACCCATTCAATTGTCTAAAAATAGTTAGTCCAATTAAGTTGCACCATCCACAGTTTCTGTCATCATCTACCCACGCTCATGTTGTTGTTGTTGATTTTAAATTTAAATTACTTTTTGCATGACATTTGCCCATGTGGAACACAAAAGCAGTTATTATCAAAATGTCAAAGCTGCTCTTTTCCCCTCCAACGAAAATGCATGGTGATCACTGGTTGTCGAGTTCAGTTGCAGTTTTGCTTGGTTTATAAAATGTATATGTATATACAGCATATATATATATAATGTATGCATATACAGGTGAAACTCGAAAAATTAGAATATCATGCAAAAGTTCATTAATTTCATTAATTCAACTTAAAAGGTGAAACTAATATATTATATAGACTCATTACAAGCAAAGTAAGATATTTCAAGCCTTTATTGGATATAATTTTGATGATTATGGCTTACAGCTTATGAAAACCCCAAATTCAGAATCTCAGAAAATTAGAATATTACATGAAATCAATAAAAAAAAGGATTTTAAATACAGAAATGTCGGCCCTCTGAAAAGTATAATCATGCATATGTACTCAGTACTTGGTTTGGGCCCCTTTTGCATTAATTACTGCCTCAATGCGGCGTGGCATGGATGCTATCAGCCTGTGGCAATGCTGAGGTGTTATGGAAGACCAAGATGCTTCAATAGCGGCCTTCAGCTCTTCTGCATTGTTTGGTCTCATGTCTCTCATCTTTCTCTTGGCAATACCCCATAGATTCTCTATGGGGTTCAGGTCAGGCGAGTTTGCTGGCCAATCAAGCACAGTAATACCATGGTCATTGAACCAGGATTTGGTACTTTTGGCAGTGTGGGCAGGTGCCAAGTCCTGCTGGAAAATGAAGTCAGCATCTCCATAAAGCTTGTCTGCTGAAGGAAGCATGAAGTGCTCTAAAATGTCCCGGTAGACGGCTGCATTGACTCTGGACTTAATAAAGCACAGTGGACCAACACCAGCCGATGACATGGCTCCCCAAACCAACACAGACTGTGGAAACTTCACACTGGACTTCAAGCGTCTTGGATTGTGTGCCTCTCCATTCTTCCTCCAGACTCTGGGACCTTGGTTTCCAAATGAGATGCAAAATTTGCTCTCATCAGAAAAGAGGACTTTGGACCACTGAGCAACAGACCAGTTCTTTTTTCTTTAGCCCAGGTAAGACGTTTGACATTTGAAGCCCATGTCCAGGACCCGTCTGTGTGTGGTGGCTCTTGATGCAGTAACTCCAGCCTCAGTCCACTCCTTGTGAAGCTCCCCACACATTTGAATGGCCTTTTCCTGACAATCCTCTCCAGGCTACGGTCATCCCTGCTGCTTGTGCACCTTTTTCTTCCACACTTTTCCCTTCCACTTAACTTTCTATTAATGTGCTTTGATACAGCACTTTGAGAACATCCAACTTCTTTTGCAATTACCTTTTGAGGCTTTCCCTCCTTGTGGAGGGCGTCAATGACGGTTTTCTGCACAACTGTCAGGTCAGCAGTCTTCCCCATGATTGTGAATTCAACTGAACCAGACTGAGAGACCATTTAAAGGCTCAGGAACCCTTTGCAGGTGTTTAGCTGATTAGAGTGTGACACTTTGAGCCTACAATACTGAACCTTTTCACAATATTCTAATTTTCTGAGATTCTGAATTTGGGGTTTTCATAAGCTGTAAGCCATAATCATCAAAATTATATCAAATAAAGGCTTGAAATATCTTACTTTGCTTGTAATGAATCTATATAATATATTAGTTTCACCTTTTAAGTTGAATTACTGAAATTAATGAACTTTTGCACGATATTCTAATTTTCGAGTTTCACCTGTATATAGGGATACACAGGTCACTTTTGTGTATTGGGCTGAGTGTTGAAAATGTATGAAGTCTTAGATTCAAGACCTCACTACTTTATGTGTGTGCCTAATGTGTGAACCTGGTAAAATACGGTGGACCCAAAAAGTATTTATACACTTGATCTGCATTTAAAATGGCTTAATTTAATTGGATTAGATACGGAAAATTAAACTAAGTATCATTACATGCAAACAAATGATGATTGAGCTTTTCAAAGAACTAACTTCACTTTACTCAGCTATTTTTGCAATTTCTTGTAACAAACTGTTCAATTGTAGTGAATGTATAAAGTCACACAGGTTCCCAAGCAGAGGAACCACAGGTGTAGTTTATAATGTTAACAAGTTTGACAACCAGAAAATGTCCAAATACTTTGTATCTTAATTTTGAACAGTAACATTTTTATACTAAAACAGAACAAGTGTTTGTGTAACGTTAGTAGGTGGAGGCAGACGAATGCAGACGAGGGGTGAGGATCTAAATGCGGTTTAATTGAAAATAATAGGACAAACATGACTGGAACAAATAAAACATCCACGATGGGAAAATCAAAACAAAAACACGAAAGACATCCAAGGACTACAAAGACAGGATTAACATCAACGGAGAGCAAGGGTGACATTAACATACATCTACATTCAACATCTACAAACAACGATCGACAGAGACTGAACAAACAACCGGGCTTAAATACAGAGGGGTAATGAAGATCAAATGACAAACAGGTGAAAACAATGATGAAAGCTGGCAGTGATGAGGGCCGGGAATTGTGGGAATTGTAGTTATTGAGAGGTGACAGGTGAAACACGGGGCAGGCAACAAGGGATTGTGACAGTTTGTGTGCAAACCTGTGTGCGTTGACGTGGTTGCCATGCCTCCTCATTCCCATAAGTTATGAAGGGTCCATTGCAGATGCAACATTTCTGCAGTACAGGGCTTCCCAGTAGGGGTGACATTGTCCAGGGGCAGATCATATGCATCTCTGGCTCTGCCTCCTTTACTTTATTATCACTGTGGTGTTGACTGAGCATCTTCCATTTTCTCACCTGTTGAAAAACACAAATGAGTTAAGTCATTCTACCAAAAGGGCCAAAACTTGACTAATAAATGGAACAACCTAAGGTTAAGGATCTTGCCCAAGGCCATAGTTACAAAAGTTCATGGCATTCTTTGCAGCAGGATTTGAACCTACAACCATATGGTTGCCTCCTCAGATATTTAACCACCACACCACACCAGTGTGCAAGTAAACATATATGAGTAGAAATTGTACATTTTATGAGGAAAACGTGAGTGGTGTGGGTCCACATATAGTAACCTCCACAATGCAGGGTGGTTGTTATGGAGTTGCTATGTAGATCCTAAGGTGTTTTGATTTGCGTTTAGCTTGTTACTTTGGTTAATAGGTTGTTGCTTTCTGGCCTACGTGAAAAGAGCCCACCTCCAAGGCTCCTCAACAACGACTCGGGGCCCTCCATCAATGCAAGTCTTTGTTTTTGTTTTTGTTTTTGTTTTGTTTTTTCACCTGTTTGTTCATTTTTGTTTTATTTTTTATGTCAGATCGCTTGGACATTGTCCAAAGCAGAAATGTGCAGGGACAAGTTGCACGCTGAAGTTGAATACTTGGGGGTAGGGTTTTCTAAAAATCCATACTAATTATACCACCTCAAATTATCAATAGAATCCAACATTTTATCATCGTTGCTAGAACTCTTTGTCATGTGCTTTCCACTGTAGTGCTCAGATTTATAGTGCTGTAAAGAGCTACAAGAAACAAATGTATGGTATCAGGAATTAAAGACTAAAGGTCAGAACAAGAAGCAAATCTAAATTTGAATCAAAGATACTGATTAAATTAAGTCTCAGTGGACAACTGTATGCAGGCTAAATTCAGCTGATAAAAGCTCAAGAGTCAGAGAAAAGACGTCATTGCACCGACACAAGATTATTCTATAATCCACAATGATCAGAAAGACACACACTGATACACTTACGCACACACATTGCTCTTTGGCCCTTGATTCCAATGATGCAGCACAGATTCCAGGGAAAAGTGATCTTGCAACTGTAACTACCTCTTCTTTGGGCCTAGTCTTGTGCACAGTCACCCAGACTATCACAAATACTTCAACATCAAAAGCTGACGATTATGTAAGTGCACTTTTAGGAAAATGTTAAGATAAAAAAAATGGTTAATCAGCAACTTTCCTTTCCTCCCTTCTCTTTTCTTCTCTCCTCCTAAAAGTGCGTGAGTTGACATTTCTCTTGCCGGACTTTGCACATCCATTGTATTGAAATCTTCTAGACTTACCAGTCAATACAAAGCCATTACTTACAAAGTCTTGAGGGTTGTTTGTGTCTGTTTATGTGTGTATATGTTGCCAGGGAGAGAAAATCTCATACTGTAAATCTGTTTGAGGAGATTAGACCAAAACCCTACAATGGGATCAGCCTACATAGAATTTGTATAGAATTACTCCAGCTGGAAACAAACACTTCTGACATGCTCAAGTCCTTTTCCTTTTTCATTTGTCTTTTGTTTTCCCTTGATGTTGTGTGGGTAATCCAGTCTTTAAATCTACAAAACCTACCCCTCTACCCTAAACCTAACCAATAGTGTCATGAAAGCAAATATGTTATTAAAAACACAATTGCTGAAGCACCAACACCTTTTTGTGATGCTTTTATGTCACTTTTGGCTTACTTGTTGAATCGCGTGTTTTTCAAGCTACTTTGTACCCGAGCCCTTCTCTTTGCAAGTGCAACGTTTGAACAAGCTTGTAAATGTAATTAGTTATTCAATGCAAACATGCCTTACAAGTCATGCACTATAGTAAAAGGGTTCTGATGTCATAAGAAAGCATTGTGTGAGGAACAGAGAGAAAATAAAATGTTTATGAATTGGTAATCTGCCATTTTACTCATCATTTTTGTGAAAGTGAATAAAAGTCATTGTTGTAGCACCTCTAGTGTTTATTTCACCAGGAAACTGCCACGAAATATAAAAATAACAAAAATGATTTGGCACAAATGGGACCAGGTAGTTGACATGAAATATTTTTGGGAAGTTCACATGTCAATCGGTGCTCCATCTAAAACAATTTTAAACAGCATTTTGCTAATGCTTTTATAATTATTATTCATGTAGTTTAAAAAAAACAACAACTAAAAAACACATCAAAGGACCATTTAAAATTAACTAGTGATGGCAAAAAGGTGATAAGTATAGTTAAAAGCTTAAAATAAATGGTGACCAGCAGTCAGAAATTTACTTTTTTATTAAGGAACAATATTTGCCTTCTGGAACTTATTTTCAGGGGCACTTCTACTTTAATTTGGACAGATTGTTTTTTTTAACCATATACAAACACTGTATGTCTTTCAAACACACTTTAAAATATTTTTAATAAATTTATTAAAATACATTTTCAATTTGAGTAATTCTTATTACCTATAAAATTAAATCAACTCATATTTTGTATGATATTACTGTATATTAACTAGGCCTGGAATCAAATATATCAGATGATACTAACAAAACAGAAGAATTTTAATGCAATTTTGTCAATTTCGGTGGACGAGTCCATTAATTTATGACCCTGGTGACCAGTCGCTGCACATAAAATATACAGTACACTTTTCCTTGTTCATTTCTATACATTTTAATCTAAATAAGTAAGCTAATAAACCAAGTAATCTTGATGTTTTTACATGGACCAGCACTAACCCAATTCCTAACCCTACCTCAACATTTTTTGCAGCTTTTTCACATTTATTTACTTTTGAGGACATTCCCATCTGAGGAAAATCTGGGGACACTCACACACACTAAATTCTATTATTCCGCAGTGTTGGCTTTTAGCAGGTTTTAGAGCGATTTAGGAATAACTACAGAATGATTCAGCGTCTTTCTAAATATACCACTGTACCAACTTCCCCATGATAACAGTTAATACATAAAGTAGTTGAAGGTCACAAACTTCCTTCAAAGAACTTCTACCCAGCTGACACTGCTGGCCCATGCTTTAAAAGTGAAAGGGAATTTGGCTCAGATCCACACTTGACTGGCACAGTGCCAGAGAATTAGCATGCAACAACACAGTTCTTGGCCACCGAAAGACTCGGGGCCCAATACAGATATAATGAATCACCTGGACCAGCGCAGCGCTATTGTCACATTAAGTACTTTAGTGACAATACTTCTGTGTGGCCAGATCGTGTATGTATTTTCCCCAGAACCTAGTAACCATTAGCCTCATTAACCCCAACCAGAGATTCATTGGGGACAAAGGGCTACAATGCCAGGGCTGTAGCGTGAACAGTCAGAAATAAGTAAGTACATTGCTAACTGGTCCACGGTATATGAAAGCCATGATTGTATAATCCTACTAAATTATTCAACAAAAATGCTGTTTTGTTGTTTTGTACTTGAAACGAGTGCTAATAAATGCAAAGTCCAAAACAACTCAGCAGGGAGAGGACATTTTTTGGTTGATTCGTTTGTTTAAGTGAGGAGTCAAAGCTCTGGAATTCCAGTGTCTGACATCAAAAACAGCTTTAAGATTACAGGAACTAATGACACATGCACTGGATTGTGGACAGGGGATGGTAGAAGTGTGTTGGTGTCTTTATTTATTTGTTTGTTTGTTTTGTTTGTCTTTGTTCTGCTTGTCCTGTTGCCCAGATGAGCAGTTTATAGATCAAAGGTTACTTTTTCATGGTTTAGGAGACTTAAAAGACTTTGTGAATATCAATTTTATCTCAGCTATTCCCCTGAAATTACTTAGGGGGAATACAAAGAGAAAGAAATGAGACAATAGTTTACATAAATAAGATTTTTAAAATTAATGTGGATAGCTTAGCTCTGGTAATTTGGTCTTG
Source organism: Xyrauchen texanus (assembly GCF_025860055.1). Lineage (NCBI taxonomy): Eukaryota > Metazoa > Chordata > Actinopteri > Cypriniformes > Catostomidae > Xyrauchen > Xyrauchen texanus. The sequence goes on along the minus strand of NC_068300.1, from coordinate 14,913,084 downwards.
GAAGAATTTGATGAGAAATGTATCAGCAAATTTGAGCACATCTCTGCTGTGCCCTCTGCTAACTTCTATGTAAACAAGTGAAATGAGTAGCAGAGTGTTCTGTCGGGTCCAATACAGTTTTTAACTGCCCCATCCTTCAGTAACAGTCTCTTTACAAAGTCTTCATTGCATTGTGATGGGCTGTAATGCAAATGTACCACAAAACTGAAAATTTTCTGCAATTCCAACGTAGTCTCTTAGGGTAAAAGGGCAGATGATTTTTACATGGCTCGTAGTATGCATCACAGAAGTTTCCTTGTAAAATGAACACTAGAGGTGCTAAAACAACAATGACATTTATTCCCTTTCACACAATTCACGGGTAAAAGGGCAGATAATCAGTTTATAAACACTAAAATTTGACCATACTACTCCGATAATGCTAACTTATGGCATCATAAGGAACACACTCCGCTGAACATCGACGGCTCCTCTGTGGAGATCGTCAAAAGCACCAAATTCCTTGGTGTTCACTTGGCGGAGAACCTCACCTGGTCCCTCAACACCAGCTCTATCACCAAGAAAGCCCAGCAGCGTCTCTACTTTCTTAGAAGGCTGAGGAAAGCACATCTCCCAACCCCCATCCTCACTACATTCTATAGAGGGACTATTGAGAGCATCCTGAGCAGCTGCATCACTGCCTGGTTTGGGACTTGCACCGTTTCGGACCGCAAAGCCCTGCAGAGGATAGTGAGGACAGCTGAGAAGATCATTGGGGTCTCTCTTCCCTCCATCAAAGACATTTACAAAAAACACTGTATCCGCAAAGCAACCAGCATTGTGGACGACCCCACACACCCCTCACACAAACTCTTTACCCTCCTCCCGTCTGGCAAGAGGTACCGAAGCATTCGGCCCCTCACGGCCAGACTGTGTAACAGCTTCTTCCCCAAGCCATCAGACTCCTCAATACTCAGAGACTGGTTTGACACACACGTGTCCTGAGTTGCACTTTAATTACTGTCACTTTATAACTGTCTGCTACCTCAATAACTGCTATGTGCATAGAACATTATCTCATAGTATGTTATGTTTACATTTTTAGAAACTGTCATCTTTTTGCACTACTGAGTACTGGTCGGCGCTGCACTGTCTATTGTCCTGTTCATTGTCAGTAATTTGTTGTACTGTCCTGTACTTTTTGCACATGTTTGCACGTGCACTTTATATAGGTATATATAGGTAGTTTATATAGGTATTTTATTTCGTTGTGTAGTCTCATGTGGTCCTATGTTGTTCCTTTGTTGTTTTTATGTAGCACCATGGTCCTGGAGGAACGTTGTCTCGTTTTGCTGTGTACCGTACTAACTGTATATGGTTGAAACGACAATAAAAACCACTTGACTTGACTTGATCAAAGACATTTTACAATGGAGAAACATTTTAACATTTGCATTACTTTAAATTTTCTTCCCTGCACAGTGGGTGTCAATATGCACAAAGAAAGTTGATCGCCAAAAGCCAAAGAAGAAGAATGTGAAAGTGAAAGTGAAGATTTATAAAAAGGATTTAAATATAGATCTGTTTCTCACCCACACTTATATCACATCTGAAGACATTTATTAAACCACTGGTTTAATAAGACTATGTGATAGTATGGATTACTTTTATTTGCCTTTATGTCCTTTTGGAGCTTCAAAATTTTGGTATGCATTTGCATGGCCCTACAAAATCTTAGTTTCTGTTCTGCAGATGAAAGAAAGTTATATACATCAGGGATGGCATGAGTTTGAGTGAGTGATGAGAACATTTTCATTTTTGGGTGAACTATCCCTTTAATCTTCCAAGTGTTTGGGAGAAATATTTACTCACTTATAGCTCCACTCATTGGACATTTCACCTCCAAACTTCCGCAAAACATGTAAGGAACCACATGATGTCATTTGGCAAAAGTGGTGACTCAATCACCCAATTATAATTGAATCAAGTTGCATTGATCAGTATGTCAACAGAAAGTTGCAGAAGAGCAGAACCAGTTGTTTTTGCAACTTAGATTTGATAGAGTTCAAAGAAAGGTATGCTTCAAGGCTTTTATCTCAAAAGAGATAAAAATGTACTCCTCATATGACCAAATTCAATCAGTGGACTCTATCATAACCAATCAGATGTTATATTGTCACCATGACAGCCAATCATTTTATTTATATACAATCATTATTTTTTGGGGACTTTACATAAATCACAGAAGATCTCTTTACAGGCCACATTGTTGAAGCACACCCTCAATCTGAAGCCGAGAGCAATGTGGCCAATCAAACTTTATGTTCAGTTCAACCCAGTGAAACCTGGCAATATAAAACCTGGCGATGCATGTGTGTGTTTGTGTGACACGCAGACCTCATGAGCGATGGATGAGTCATTGGTACAACCCCCGCTCCTTGCATCTTTCTGCCACATTAACTTCACGAACAAACACAAACAAGCACACAAACCCTCATGCAGAGTGAGAAGGAGCCCCACTGCTCTCCATATTTTCACAGGGTGTGAAATAAAAATCCTTCCAGGCAATTCTTACAGTAAAACATGATCAAGTTCCATCTTTAAAGTCAATAATACAAAATAAATTAAACAAAATACAGATACATCACATTTCCAGGTTGCTGGGGAAGCAGCTTGGAAGGATGTTAAAGGAATAGTTCACCCAAAAATAAGTCATAATTTACTCACCCTTGTATGGCTTTCTTTCTTCTGTATACACATACATATTTATTTATAGCATAATGTCCAAGCTGCTTTTTTCCATACAATGAAAATAAATGGTGACCACAGCTGACAAGCAAGATTTGTTTTAATGAATAACAACTTGGAATATAGTGCTTTTATTATTCTTTTATGGTCCTTTTTTGTCTTTTAATGAACTTGATAGTCCCTGTTCTCTAGCCCTATTCACTGTATGGAAGAGAGCAGAATGAACATTCTTAAAAAATTCTCTTTTTGTAGTACATGGAAAAAAGCAAGTTTGGAAAGACATAAGTGTGAGTAAATGATGATGGAATTTTCATTGGGTAAACTATCCCTTTAACTACACCAAAATCACCTCAGCTGTAACTTAAGCAGTAATTATTAAAAGCAATTTAGTGTAATTGCACAGGGAAAGATCCAGTCTGACAGTAACGATGAAGGCAGGCAGTGAGATTGAGCAGAATCAGATATGGCTCAGGCTGTTTAATGAATTCAACTATTCATAGTAGTTGCTGCTCCTGCGATTCTCATCATTCTCACCCTGATGTATATTACATAACATCACCTTCAGGACAGTGACTGGACAGAAAATGATGTGTCATTGCTCTTGCCGTTTCTCGCTCTCATAATATTTTGTTCTCTACTCTCCCATTCTCCCTGTCAGGACATATATATTTTTAACCAAACCTAACCTTGGTATGCAAGCCTCTCAGTATAGCTCCTACTCAAAATTCATGAATAATACAGCTCTTGCATTAGTTTTGTGGTTATTTGAGAACTGATGTGGCAAGGCAAAGCCTTAGTAGGCAAGTCATTATCAAATTAACCATATATACAATGCAACAACACAGCCTTTTTCATCAGCATATTTAAAACAACTATACAGATGATAACAAACATTTTTATTAAAGACTTAACAAATGTTTTATATTAATGGAATGTAGTTATAGTGTTGCAAAATAGAGCAGCATAGGGAAGAGAGTAAGGAACAACCAGACATGCATTTTGAATATACTGAGTTTAAAATGTATGCACACATTCAAATGGTAACAGCACTAAAGGAATATTGTGGGTTCAAAACAGCTCAAGCTCAGTTTTTCAGCATTTGTGGCATAATGTTAATTACCACAAAAATGTATTTTGACCTGTCCCTCCTTTTCTTAACAACAAAAGTAAAAATTGGCTATAACTTCAGAAAACGTTAGTAAGCGAATTTATCACACTAAAATCATGTTAACACACATATTGTCTTGTGGCTATACTTTTGAAAAAGTGAATATTTGTACTATTCCGGATTGGCCTCATTCACCTCCAAGTGCCTCATTGTAACCCAGAGTTTGACTTGTTTTAAAGTAAAGGAGGGACAGGCCGAAATACATTTTTGTGGTAATCAATAAAATGCCACAAATGCTGTTGATTGAGCTTAACTTGTATTGAACCCAGAATATTCATTTAAGGCTACACAGCAGAGATTTCTCTCTCTCCCTTTGTAGGGTTGATTGCGATACAGACTCCCTCTGAGCTCTGCGTCATATTTCGAATAATCACTGTCCCTGGGAGCCAATCAGACAATGTGGGGAGCAATTGTAGGGAAGAGAGAGAGAGAGAGAGAGAGAGAGAGAGAGAGAGAGAGAGAGAGAGAGAGAGAGAGCTCAATACAACTAACCTAGGCCATTTGTGAGATGCTGTTTAGCGTTGCTAAATGAAAAGACAACATGCTCAGCCTCTTAAGAGTCTCTACGGCACACTAAGACTAAAAGCTTTGCACCACATAGGATAAGAATAAACAAGCGAAATGGGAAAATATTACATCAATAGTAGTTTTGTGTAGTAGGTCTTGAAGCAGAGACATAAAAATAATGAAAACTGGGCGGTTGGGGGGGCATGCCCCCCACTTATTGAGAATATGATACAATTATTACATATTAAGAGTTTTGTTTAGCTTAACTAAAATGTAAACAAATTGTAACCGACTATGTAAAATGATAACTTTGCCACAACTTCAGATGTCTATCAGTTAAATAGGCAGTAAACTGAATGAACATGCAGACCCGCAGACAGGCACCTAGGGTGGCATGACATGGTACCTGCCAGGCCGCCCCCACACAGAGCTTGCAAAATCGCGATGGGAGGAAGGTGCCCTGAATTGTGCCACCCCGCCCCTGGCTCGCAAGAATGCGATTGGAAGATCTCGCCTAGGGCACCAAGTAAGATAGAACGGCCACTGCACACCCGAATATGGTTAGTGCTCATTTACATACATTTTCCCCAATCAGGACTATTTGCCGAATGTTATGTTAATTAACAACGATACGCAAAGATTCATAAATTGTCCCAAACACTTTTCTGATTGTTCCTATGCCCCTGTCCTGAAGGATTCATGTATGGATAGTTTGATGGATTGCTGGATGAATAAACAATTATCTGATAACAGAAAAGCTGAAACATAGGGAAACCAAAGACAAATTGTTTCCCACCTTGCATGTGTTGTTTTTGTCCTGCTGGCAGTGCGTGCATGGGGCACTGGGCTGACAGGGAGGGCTGGGAGGTAGAGGGAGATAGTATCCTCTGGGACTGTAGTAGCAGCAGCCGTACGGTGCAGGGAAGTGTGTGTACCACAGATCCTGCCCTTCTTGACATTTTGGACATGAAGACAGAAAACCTTTAGTCTGGACATTCTCCAAATCCATCTTTGGGTTCTGCATCCATCTGCGAACCTAACAGTAAATACACATAAATCACTTTTTGTGTCAATACATTATAATTAGTCAAATAAATAAAGATTCTATAAATTCATTGAAACATGTCATGTTGTATTAACAACATATAAGATAAATATGTTTGGTGTGGACATGGAATACCCAATAAAAGTTTTATTGCTCATATCTTTCTCCTTTATAGTACTAAAAATAGTAGAACTAAAAATAAAAGTAAGAATATAGAGCTATAAAATGAATGTGGATAGCGTAGCCCAGTTTTTTTTTTTTACTTGGAAGTACTTGATGAGAATTGTTTATGTTGAGGTTATATTGTCTGACCCTTGATAGCAGACTTTGGTATGTAAACATTATACATGATAACATGAATTTAGTGTGATTAAATCACATACCAACCCTATGTGTGTACAGTTATATCCAATATTATAACTTTGTTGTCATGACAATGTAATAAGTTAAACCCATTTAATCTTAGTTAGCGATTTTATCACACTAAAATCAAGGGTAACACTTTAGAATACTGTATCTTACTTAATGCATAACTAATAAGGAATTACTGCAGAACTAATAGGTAATTCTTCATTAACACTTAAGTCACTACTATTAACTACTAAGGAAGATGTGTTAACTAATCAGTATGTAATAGCATTTTATAGTTGTGTTAAGTAACAATTAGCTAATCAATAACTATTGAATTCAGTCATGCCTCCTGATTAACTACTTTTAATTATCTACTAATTCAGCTTCAGGAGAAATAACTATTGAATAACTACTAATGAACAGTCGATTAATTACAATTAATTGCAATAATATCGTAACAATTAGCCATTACAATATTCAGGTTGTGGCCATTTCTTCTTCCTTACTTCTAATGTTATTATTACTATGGAAATGCAATATGCATTTCGTGGAATCACTACACTCCCAAAATGAGTCATTACAGCGAATTTAATAGTTTTGACCTGTATGGTCAATTGCTTTGTGAGTGTGGTCTGTTACCAGAAATCAACAATGGAATGGAACCCCATCCCCACTATAAGTGACTAGCCAACTTACCTCAGGTAGGTTTATGATTTATATACAGTATAGTGTGTATGTCTCTTGTTTTCCTCAGCACATATCACATTACATTTGGGTAAATTATTCCTGTATGTAAGGCAATGACTAAGGGGAAGGGAACATACAGGGAACCCCTGAGAAATTAATAAAGAATGACCACATAATTATGAGGGAATTACTTACAACCTGGAACAGTATTCTAAAGTGAAAATGCAGGGAACCCATGATTAATTAATACAGAATTGCCACATAATTATGAGGGAATTACTTACAACCTGGAACAGTATTGTAATTACTCGACTGTTCATTAGTAGTTATTCAATAGTTATTTCTCCTGAAGCTGAATTAGTAGATAATTAAAAGTAGTTAATCAGGAGGCATGACTGAATTCAATAGATATTGATTAGCTAATTGTTACTTAACACAACTATAAAATGCTATTACATACTGATTAGTTAACACATCTTCCTTAGTAGTTAATAGTAGTGACTTAAGTGTTAATGAAGAATTACTTATTAGTTCTGCAGTAATTCCTTATTAGTTATGCATTAAGTAAGATACAGTATTCTAAAGTGTTACCCATTTATAAATGTAATAACAGCCTGAACCATTTATTGTTCAAGACAGGAATTAGAATTTTCAATTTGTGCATTTGCTCATTTGTGCATTTGCTCATTTGCTCCTGTACTGGCAGATTGAATAGAACCAGCATGTCAGGGCAAATACTCCTGTCTCTCTTTACAAGCAAAACAGTGAAATCTGAAAGGTGTTTCCAAAGTCACCAGTGACTGGCTAAAGGAGACTGTGCTGGAGGTCATATGTCTTCTTTGTAGTGTATTTAATGACTTCAATCCCTTGAGTGAAAAGCAATTTTCTGGGCCCCAGGAAATCCTGGAACCCAGGGCGAACACCGGCCGAGAGATTTCCACTTCTCACTTCATTTTATACCTCTGCCAAAGTTTTTTTTTTTTGGCAAATAAAAATATTCTCATAGTTCTATTTGATTAAACATTTTATATATATATTTTTTAGAAAGACGGAGAAGAAAATACTAAAAACTCCTGAAATTAGGTAAATACTTCTCTATATCCTACATACATAATCACATTGTATATTCACAAAATTCCCAACAATTTGAATCCCCTGCTCTCTTCCCCTCTCTCTCTCACACTTCTTGGATCGGATTTTCAAAGGTAAGTTAACTAGCACTCAGAGTCTCTTTTGCTTTAAAGGAATAGTTAAAATTCTCTCATCACTTACTCACCTTCATGCCATCCCAGATGTGTATGACTGACTTTCTTCTGCAAAACACAAATTAAGGTTTTTTGAAGAATATTTCAGTTCTGTAGGTCCAAACAATGCAAGTGAATGGTGGTCAAAACTCTGAATGTCCATAAGCATATAAAGGCAGCATAAAAGTAATCCATATGACTCTGGTGGTTTAATATATGTCTTAAAAAGCGATATGATAAGTATGGGTGAGAAACAGATCAATATTTAAGTCATTTTTAGCCATCGATCTCCACATTCACTCCATATTCTTCATCATTATTTTTGGCGATTTGCATTCTTTGTTCTGATCGCCACCTACTGGGCAGGGAGGAGAATTGATAGTAAAAAACGACTTAAATATTGATTCATCGCTTCTGATGGTATGGATTTAAACACTGGATTACTTTTGTGCTGCCTTTCTGTGCTTTTTGGACCTTCAGAGTTCTGGCCAACATTCAGAGCTGAAATATTCTTCTAAAAATCTTTGTTTGTGTTCAGCAAAAGAAAGAAAGTCAAACACATCTGGGATGGCATGAGTGTGATTAAATGATGAGAGAATTTTAATTTTTAGGTCAACTATCCCTTTAAGCCCTCTTCTCTTCTCCTTTGACACGCTGCTATGGCACCAGCCGTGTGTTAACGCTAAACACACAGCAAGATAAAACTACAAACATCAACGTTGGCACTCCAGAATATTCTTTCTCTCTCTCTCTCTCTCTCTCTCTCTCTCTCTCTCTCTCTCTCTCTCTCTCTCTCTCTCTCTCTCTCTCTCTCTCAGGGCATAGTCACACATAAATACATAATAATCCAACCAAACCTTCTCACTGAGTCACTCCCTGACACCCCATCTGCTGAGCATGTTAGTGTGTGTTTGTGTGCTAATATGTCAGATTTTGGACTGAATTGCAAATCACATATTGTCTCCTATAACCAGAGGTGGGTAGTAATGCACTACATTTACTCTGTTACATTTACTTGAGTACATTTTTGGAGAAAATTGACTTTTAATAATAGGTTTAATAGTAGGTATTTTTTACTCTTACTCAAGTACATTTCTTATGATTATTTTTGTACTTTTACAATGAGCAACGTTCCTTTCCTTACATTACTGGTTTATTAATTAAATACGTTTCGTAATAAATGTGTAGTTTATTGAGAGATTTTTTCCATCACTGGAGTCCAGTTCATCACTGCAGCAGCAGCAAGCGCTCAAAATAAACACTTTCTTTCATCACGCAATGCCTTATATACAGATATTTCAAGATTAGAATAGCAGCTCCAACTTAAGAAAACTTGTTGCGGTGAGTTTTGGCAATTGTGATAATGTGAGCTTGTCTGTGTTGTGGTGATGGTCATTTTCAGGGTGATTCTGTAACTATGTTCTCTTATGACATCAGTTTCTAAGTATACATTTTTATATCAGTGCCTAGTGTATAAATCAATGTAAACATCCATGTTAAGTGTAAATGGCTTTTGCTATGCTGATCACGTGTGCTTGTTTACTGGAGCTTATCTCTGCGCATGCACACTACACAGCAACTTTACGTTTGACAGATACGGTGCGTTTTTCTCACGGACAACAGAGAACAAGCTATGAAGTAAAATAAGCCTTACATGCTTCAAAATACAGAGATGAGATGCAGTTTACACTTACTGTACAGAACTAATCTCATTTCTTTCTACACTGAAAATACTTTAACTGAACTAAGAACTTTAGGTGGACTAAAAAGGACTTTAAAGCACTGTTTAATAGCAGAGGTATAATAAAAGCATATTCTGGTTTCTTTTTTACTCAGCATTAAGATTGGGCCTGTGGAATATTGTTCACATTTTTCACCATAATAATTACTAGAAACTGGTTTCCAAACTTCTCTACTAATTGACAGATTTGTCCAAATCTGACAAGCGTCCTTAAAGTGATAGTTCAACCATCCATTAATTTTTCTGTCATCATTCTGTGCAACTTTCTGTATTTTGTGGAACCTAAAAGATGTTAGAGAGAATGTTAGGGACTGACAGTCATAGTCACCATTGCCTTTTAAAATATTTACTCTTACTTAAGTAATTTTTTACATCATTACTTTTACTTCTACTTGAGCAATAATTTTTTTCAAGAAATTGTACATTTACTTGAGTACAGTTTTTGGCTACTGTACCCACCTCTGCCTATAACCCAAAACAAAACCCAAAATACCCAACTCAAAAAGTTATACTGAAACAACTGAAACAACTGAAACAATCTGAATAGCAGTTTTCCTTTTATTATTTTATTTCTATTTTTTTTGCCACTTGTATTAAAAGGACAGTGGACAGATGAAAGGGATGATTTTTAAACAACTATCCTAAACACTCCTCTGTCTTCCATTAGACAGATAATCCTGACCCAAACTCACACTATTGGTTGAGCCAAAGTTGCTATGTTGGACTGGTTGGGATGCTCAAACAAACAGAGCAATGTTTGAAAATTCCACAGAGCTACAGTAAACCACATTTTGAGGCAATCAACCTATGAATAGCTTACTTATAGTTGTCCCTGCTTATTGAGCTGGTATAGGAGGAAGTATTTGAACATCAAAACTACACACATCACCTTCAACATTGTACGTTTTCAATTTATCATTTCTGCAACGAATTCACAAACACTCAAACTCACCTTCCTCTTGACAAACTGGAAGGCAGAGCAATTCTTAAAGGAAAAAGACTGTTTCTCTGCATTATGGACCAGCCGCATGGCCTCTGGCCGGCCCGCACACTCTGTGGTCCCCAGCTTGATATCTGACAGAGGGACAGATAGGCGAAAACAGGATTCATGGGTCTTTTGTATTGTCTGATGCAAGTACAAGTAAGACCAGCTGTACGAGTGATAACTCTTACCGAACAAACACTTGTGTATGTGTTTGCGTCTGTGTATAAAATACATGAGAGGTGTATGTCTGTGCCTGTTGTCATACCTGTGATGCTGTCTTCCCTGGTTCAGGTTGTTGTGATTGCCACTGCTGACGGAAGCTATCGATGCTGCGTTGATGTTGTGGGTTCTGTCCGGATGATGCTGCTCGATCTCACAGCATGCCTCTGTGTCTCTGCAGCACCACGGCTGTATGTGTGTGTGTGTGTGTGTGTGTGTGTGTGTGTGTGTGTGTGTGTGTGTGTGTGTGTGTGTGTGTGTAAGTGAGAGAAATAAAATGAGATGGAACAGAACACACACCTTGTCAATGTGAGAGAGAGAGAGACATGCAATCAGAGCGAACAGCACCTTCCTCTCCTCTTCACTCTCGTCTCTCTCTCTCTCTGTATGGCTTTAGCGCTCCCTCTTTCTTCTTTGGCAGCTCTGATGCACACACACTCTCTCTCTTCTATCTCTCTTCTCCTCCACCCCTTCCTCTCTCCATTTCTGCAGCAGTGGTGCTCTCTCTCTCTCTCTCTCTCTCTCTCTCCTCCCTCTCTCTGTCAGTCTCTCTATCTTTCCAATCCCTCCTCAGAGGTTTGATTGTGTGAATGGATGGATTGGCGATGAATGAATGAAGGCTGATGGATTGGATGGGTGTGTTGAGCTTGACCACTGCTGTTACAGGAACAACTGCAATGCTACAAGTCTCCTCTGACACACATACACACATTAAAACACTCTTGCTCTCCCTTTTTCTCTCTAGCTCTTTTTTCTTTAATTGTCTTTGTCAGGAATCATTTATAAATGAGCTGTGATATCAAAGGTGAATGAGTCAACAGGTTCATTACCCTCCAAGCGGTGTATGTGACACATCTGCACAGAGAAAGAGAATGGGAGATGCATGGGGAGAATCAACATTCTACCAAGTTACACAGTTAAAGATATAATGATGAGGTGATCTATCAGCCCTTGGTCTTGTGAGTCTGTATTGAGTACAGCATCAGGTCAACAACATCTAAAGATTTTTCAATGGCTGAGCCTTTGTTGTTGGTTATTGGACTTTAACAGAATAAATTCAGAATGGATATTTATGGACATTTAGAACATTTGAACAAATTTGTTTATTATTTTTAATATAGGCCAATATAAATATTGTGCAACAGTTAGTTCCAGTCCACTAATTTGATTAGATGTATGGCTTTCCAAAATGACAGCACTGAAATGTTGCACTACTCATTCCGAAAGGTAGTGCCCTTGAAGTGTGTACTCTGAAGGGAGCAAGGCATTACTGTCTCATGTGTGTCTGTTTGGACGAAGGCATATTCAGCCACATTATTTTAAATGGGAATGATTCTTGATAACACACTTATAGCACTTTTGTTGCAACAAATAAAACTGCATCAAATATAACCTGTTGTGTCTTTAATTCAATTTAAACATTTCAACTTGTGTACTTTTCCTGTGGCGCTTGGCAAACATGACTCACGAAAAAATCACTATAAAATCGAACAAGATGACCTTACTTAGGTATTTGAAGGCAATCGGTTTGCATGCTTTTTCTAAGTAAACATACTTATTTGGCTCAAGTAAAGTGAACATAATTAGTTAAGTACAGTTTACTAGCTACAAGTAAACTTAACTCATCTGTGATTAAAGTATCGTTGTTCTTAATTATTTAAGTTCAGATATATCATGTCTTATAGCCATATGGCATGTTGGATTCTCCTCAGTACTTCTTATTGCACATAAATCTGCACTTTTGTAAAGTACATTTGAATAGAAGAATGACCTAAATTTAACAGGCTTTCTTTCTTCACCATAGGTAACACTAATCACCCTAATGGTGACTTCACACAAATCACAACCATCAACTAGCTACGAATAAGCAAAATACCTCTTTGGTCATTTGTCTGATTAGTGTGCATGACAAGCTCTGTGTGACTCATACTGTAGCTCAATATACATATAAGACATTTATCTAACTGCATCACACAAAAAAAGAAAGAAAGAAAGAAAAGAAAAGGGAAACTTTTTTCTGGATTTGGCGGAAAGATAAATGCATTACAATTTTGCAGATTACAGATAAAGAGAAAATACATTTTCCATCTTGACTGTGAGAGCTGTCTTATTCACTATAGCACACTGGATACTTTTGAGAGCTAACCTGAAAGAGGGAGAGAAAGAAAGTGTTTCATCCTGGACAAAAGAGGTATTAATTTTATGCATATCACTGATCTTGTTGTCTGCTCTGTCAAATCAAACCCATAATGCCTTGAAAGGAGCAATATGCCAAGAAAGAATAACTGCTATTGGAATATACGTTTTGAGCACTAATAGGAGTCTCTAATCTGTCTGATATAATCAGTTGCTCTACGGATATCTAAAATATACAAAAGAATAGTGAAAATATGTATAATTTCCTGGAGAGTTATTCTGAGTATAACAGCTGCAGCATACTAAGAAAGAACAATCCTTATGCAGATGGTTGGTGAACAATAAGGCTGGATTACAGTATGTTTGTGTTGGTAGATTTGTTTGGATATTTCTGGATTGTGAATAATAAATGTGTATAAATAAAACACACATTCTGTGTTGACTCCTCCCATTAAAATGCAGATTTCAGAGTGTGTTGCAAGCAGATTTCAGTGCTTAACTTTTTAAAATCCTCTGCATCAAGCATCAATGTTATTCACACAAGATATTATTATTGGAAGTCTGTATATCTAGTATTTCCTGTGCTTTTGGATTGTACATTTAATTGCCCTTAAAACAGTCAATATACTGTATGTCTCCATTTTCCCTGAACCATGCTTATCAAAACATTTCTAAACAGAGATAAATGCATAGCCTTTCTGCACACAAAAGAGGATTTCTAACATGCCCTCCTGTTCTTGACTTCTACAAAGTAAGCAGAAACATGTATATTAGGTTGAGATACTGTATACGGGGCCTTATTTTAATAGCACTAGTGCTATGCCAATAATCATACATGCAAAGACAATGGGCATGTCCAGGAAGTTTTGGTATCTTCGTGCAAGCATGTGCTAAGTTTAGGCATAAGATGGTTGGCAAAATTGCACACAGAAAGTGCTACTGGGCTGGGTCAATTGCAATTTAATTTTTAGGTTGTTCTCTGGTTTTTGTAGCATCTTCATCCTATTATAAAATCCATTCCCTATTCACACCAGCAATATAAACAAAGACAGCACATACATATGAAGTCGGTAGTGTAAATTGAATGATTGCAATGAATTAGAAGAATAGAAAATTGACTTACGTTCATTTGTGCATTAACTGTGTCCCTGTTGAATTTCAGCCATATTTCTATGACAGTGACACTCTTTGATATGTATGGAAAATGTGGTTCATGTCAGGATTTGGATTTACGTTCAGTTAAATTATAGAAAATGTAAGTATTATTGATAATAATTGTAATCTACTGACACACAAGTCATGGCTAGAATTAACTGTGATTGTATCGAAATGCACTTCACTTATACCAGTTGATTTTGAAAAATGTAATTCATGTATTGAAGCACAAATAATTCCACCAAAAATATTTTACATTTCAATTACACTTCAAACTAAACAAAATTATAATCAAAATAACAAAATCATACAAATCCAAACATATTACTCTCTTAAACTTCTTCCACTTATACTTTTGCAGACCTAAAAATGACTCTACAACAACAGGTGGAAAAATACCAATACAAATTAGATCATAAATACAATTGTAAATATAAACATAATAATATTAATTGACAAATAAACCATGACCTAAAGATAGTTCAACACAAATCTCATAAATATTTGTTTCATAAAATGGCTACAATAGTGATTGGCATGGATGTAAATTGATGTTCCATCACATTTTCAGACATGAAATTGGAAATGAACTTTAGTACCTGCTGGTGGAATCTCCAAACTGCAAATACAGGAAATTATTTTAGACTTTGTGCAGATGTGAATTTGAAATGTCTTAGCCCTTTTTCTCAGGAAATTGCACTTTGTATCACTTCATTACACTTAACAAACAATAAACCCCCAGTTTGTGTACATGCACACACAGAAAGCGCAAACACTCCCACCCACACCCACTTACGCATGAACATTGTGCTTAGAAATAGCGCTCACACAAAAATTGGATTAGACATCGCACATGGTCATAGCGCTTTGCACACTCGTGAAAATAGAGCTAATGGAAAGAACATAATCTGAAATGGTTGAGTCTTGGTGCCAATTTAGGATGAATCTCAAATTAAAGGCATTTAAATAAATTTGAAATTATTTTTAAAAAGTAATAATAGCATACTGTAGCAGAGGACATCCATTAATTATAGAATAAAGTTTATCCATCAGCAGTCTGTCCAAACTGCCCAATGAATTCAGTCTGCCTGGCACACACTGTACAACCAAATCAACTTCTGCCGAAAAAACATAAAAGAGAGAGTGTGAGCCCTATAAAATAAACATGATTCTCTCCTCATCTCTCTATGCTACAGGGAAGGCAAGATATCATTGGGGACACACTCTCTCAGATGCTTCAGTCAAAAAGACAGAATAACTTACATGTGAGAGTGTAAAATCTCACTTTATGAAAACTGTGCGTAATATCAAATAAAGCCGAAGTAGACAGATGTGAAAATTGAATCCTGAGATGGACTGACACTATAATGATTACAAACAGAGTTGTGTACATTTGGCTCCTGTTTTCCCATTATGAGTTAAGCATCAGCAGTGTTTTTATGCCAATCCAGCACTCTAACTTGAATTGAAAGGCAAAAGAGAGAGACTTACAGAGAGAGAGAGCGAGAGAGAGAGAGAGATAGAGAGAGATGCCAAGGATGGCAAGTTGACAGGTGGAGTGGGAGGAGCAGAGACGAGTGATGTATTAGCTCATCTTTGGTACTGAGTGTGTGTGTGTGTGTGTTTGTGTGTGTGTGTGTGTGTGTGTGTGTGGTTTACGAGGACAATTGTTTAGGTTACACACCAGTAATTACTAGGGTATTATGCTATAAATGTGGTTTATGAGGACATTTCTAGTGCCCCCATAATTCAAATCACTTTAAAAACAAAAGTTTTTTATGTAAAAATGCAGGTTTTGGGGTAGGAAAATCATTATGTCTGTGGAGATTCTCAATAAGGATAGCTGCACCAATATATGTGTGTGTGTGTGTGTGTGTGTGTGTGTGTGTGTGTGTGTGTGTGTGTGTGTGTGTGTGTGTGTGTGTGTGTGTGTGTGTGTGTGCGCACGCGCGCTTCTGTGTGTTTGTGTATATGCTGGATAAAATCTCTCATAAACCATCTTCAAACTCCTCTCATTAACCTTGCACCAGTGTGGCTGTGGTTTACTCGTACTTTGAAATCTAGGGCTGTATTTTCAGACTTGCATTTTTCAAAGACTGATTTAATATTCATCATAGCATCCAGCTCTTATAAATATGTGTGTGTGTGTACATGTGTGTGAATGCAGGATAAGAATGACTGCAATGGGTGTCATCTAGGCCACTAGCAGGAAGGTAAATCAGAATTGTAACCCTCACATAATATGTGCATTTTTGTTCAGGTATTAACAAACAGCAATTCTCGAAGGAAACAATTCAGAATCTGGTTCAGAGCAGCTAGGGAGATAAAGGAGAAAAATTATGTCGACGATTTATGTAGATCTTTGAGGTTAAAAAAGGTAAATAGGTTTGGCTTGCTGTCCACAATGCAGGGACACACAGCTATGGTAAATGGTCTGCACTTATATAGCCCCTTTTTAACCTTAACGGTATTCAAAGCACGGTATTGTGACTCATTCACCCATTCATACACCAGTGGCGGCAGAGCTGCCATGCAAGGTGCTAGCTTGCCATTGGGAGCAACTTGGGGTTCAGTGTCTTGACATACGGCTTCAGATCAAAAGATTTTTAAGATCATGAGAAACATTTCAGTCAAGTTTTTCAAACATTTTGACCAGTAGTGTACGTATATATATATATATATATATATATATATGCAACTCTATGTGGTAAAAGCTGATAGGTTCTTTGACTTGTAATCAGTTAGCCAGTCAGCTTGGTCACATATGACATGTAAAGCCAATCGGCTCACATGGGGTAAGCTGATTGGTTCTCCGATTTGTTATCGGGTTGCTAATCATCTTGTCAATGCCATTCATCCTTGCTTTTTATTTAACTGGCTCAGTTTTGCAAGCAGGTTTCTCTGCAGCGCACTGTGATCATATTTTCTCTGAAAATGCTATTTGCTCAGGTGGTTTTCGGGGGGTTCTTTCTATTAGCTTGCACAGTAAGGTCTGCTTTGGCCATGGCACACAGAAGCGCATCTTAATAAGGTATGCCTTGGCCAAATCAAGCTGGCACACTTCTTATGTCATTAGATTAAATAAATAAACACACAGTAAGTTTAAGTAACTAGTTAAATAATCTCTGGGCTTTTCTAGCACAGTTACACATTATGAGTTAGGTCACTTGTGTTTAAGCTATTCGGCTAAGCATGCCGAGGCACACACCTAACTTGCATACACTCGATTCTCATGGCTCTTCGGAGCAGCAGCAGTACATATGTCATGGCAACAGATCTGCTTGGTTGGGGGTTTGTGTTAAGGGTTTGTGCAGCTTCCCTGCTTTACGTTGTAACCAGAACAAAAACATACTCTTCCCATACATTCATTTACAACCCAATAAATGTTCAATATAGACTCATTATAAACCATTTTGAACAGAATGTGACATGTCAGACTTACTTAAATGACAGAATATGCATAGAGCAGCTGTTTTATCTTAGAGAGAATAGGGAGGGTTGTATATCTTTCACATTCTCTGCACGCAAAGGGAATGATTGAGGGACAGATCGATTATGCCCTGACTGACTCAACAACACATGGGATACACAGTGTGTTTATGCTTGTTGTGTGTGAGTGCATGTGTAAGAGTGTAAGACTGTGAAAGTGACCGTTTCAAATTTGACATGAGGTTAAACCATAAACATATGCTACTCCAGACCCAATCCCCCCCCCTCCCCTTCACTCTCTCACTCTCACTCACACACACACACAAACACACACACACACACGTCTTCTGTTTTCTTTAAGCCCCTAAACTGCTCAGCATTTTTGAAAAGGTAAGGCCATTAGAGACAGAAATAAACGGCCATATCTCTGGAGCAAAAACTATGAAGCACCAAAGATATGGCATGGAAAATCACATTATTTTAACAGTCTATTTTAGCTGATGTCACAGATTAGCTCAAATATCTGTTATACAAATAATAATATTGAACGTTTTTTTTTTTTTTATGGCTGTGATTTCATCAAAAATTGTCATGTTTTATTCTTGTCCTCACCACAGTTAAAGGGATAGTTCAGCAAAAAATAAAAACTATGTTAACCTTTACTCACGCTCTTGTTGTTGTTTCAAACCCAAATTAGTTTATTTTATAGAACACAAAAGAGGATGTTAGGCAGAATTTTAGCCTCAGTCACTATTTAGTTTCATTGTATGAAAAAAATAATTGGTCTCGAACATTCTCCCTAAGATCTAATTTAAATGTGATTTAAAACATGAGATTGAGTAAATGTTACTGAATTTTCATTTTTGTGTGGACTATCTCTTTAACAGGTAATTTAATCATAGTGTTCCACATTAACGTTTATGTATAGTAAGGGTTACATTTATACACTAGCGGCCAAAAGTTTGGAATAATGTAAACATTTTGCTCTTATGGAAAGAAATGGGTACTTTTTTCACCAAAGTGGCATTCAACTGATCACAATGTATAGTCAGGATATTAATAATGTGAAAAATTACTATTACAATTTGAAAAAAAAAATCAGAACTTCTTAAACTACTTCAAAAATGTCTCATCACAAAATCCTCCATGTGCAGTAATGACAGCTTTGCAGATTCTTGGCATTCTAGCTGTCAGTTTTTCCAGATACTCAGGTGACATTTCACCCCACACTTCCTGTAGCACTTGCCATAGATGTGGCTGTCATGTCAGGCACTTCTCACGCACCTTACAGTCTAACTGATCCCACAAAAGCTGAATGGGGTTAAGATCCATAGCACTCTTTTCCAAATATTTGTTGTCTAATGTCTGTGATTCTTTGCCCACTCTAAACTTTTATTTTAGTTTTTTGTTTCAAAAGTGGATTTTTCTTTGCAATTCTTCCCATAAGACCTGCACCCCTCAGTCTTCTCTTTACTGTTGTACATGAAACTGGTGTTGAGCGGGTAGAATTCAATGAAGCTGTCAGCTGAGGACATGTGAGGTGTCTATTTCTCAAACTAGAGACTCTGATGTAATTATCCTCTTGTTTAGTTGTACATCTGACCTTCAACATCTCTTTCTGTCCTTGTTAGAGATAGTTGTCCTTTATCTTTGAAGACTATAGTGTACACCTTTGTATGAAATCTATTTATTTTTTTTATTTCAAGCATTGTATAGCCTTCATTCCTCAAAATAATGATTGACTGACAGGTCATACCTGTCAACACTCCCGTTTAACCTGGGATTCTCCCGTATTTCACACCCATCTCCCGCCCCCCTCCCATTTTATTATTTCTCCTGGGAAACTCCCATAATTTGTATGGCCCATACATCATTATATGAATAATCATATCAATATATTATCCCAAGGTTGTCCAGTTGCCAGGTCTTGTATGAAACGCATCCTGCTCACACAATCGACACATCATACAAATTTCTACCCATTTGTGACCTCAACCTGGCAACCTACAACCCAGCTGTGCTGTTGATATATGCACAGGTAGTAGATGTGGGAAATTGATTCAAGCATCACTGGTAGATGAGAGGAGAAGACTCAGCTGGTGCTCCGGCAAAAATAACAAAATATACATGTAAATTTAACAACAGCTGGACGGAAGAATTTAATTTCAAAGCTCGAAGCAATATCAACAATGGACACGCCTTTTGCAAAGAGTGTCGCACTGATTTTAATATCGGACACGGTGGGAAAAATGACGTTACTCAGCACATTAAATCACAACGGCACATTTTGTATGTATTTAGCATTCCTTCCGAAACAGCAATATATATACACACACACACACACACACACACACACACACACATACTACACACACTATACATACACACATACATATATATATATATATATATATATATATATATATATATTTAATTTAGTGAGATTTATACTTAAAACAAATAAAACAAATAGCCAAAGAAAATACAGTGACATTAGACATACATTCTCTGAGACCAAGTATTAATATATCCATGTTTGGATATTTTCATTAGAAAGCCAAACAAAGAACCGATTAAGAAAATTATTTTTGCAGTGTGAATGTGTAACTCTTGACTAAGCTGACTGTAGGAGGATTGCAGCTGGACACAAGCACGGCATTTCTTCCTAAATTTGGAGAAATTCCACTGACTTACAACCACTGACAAACAAGAAGTCACTCACAGCCCAGACAAGACCATAAAAAGAGAATATTTAACATGGATAGAAAGAAAAAGAGAATGATAGAGATTAAATGATGGACAGAGGGAGAGAGATGAGTCAGAGAGATGAAAACAATAAATTTGAGACAGAGTAGAAAGGACGGCTTGTTTTAAAGTGAATTGGATATGAGCAGAGAGATCTCAGAGGACTCGGCCTGGATTTTAACTGTGGGAAAAAAAGAAAAGAAAACCTCACTCTGATAGCTGATTGGTCCAGAGCCAACTTCAATTCAGCCGTTTCACAGGTGGCTTTGACCGATGGGCAAAAACGTTCATATAATGAGCATCGTTAAGATAGAGAAAACATTATTGACACAAAGAATGATAGAAGTGAAGATCTTCTCAAGAACTTTTGTTTCACACTCAAGCAAAGGAAGGCACACTGCTCTCAGTTTCTTGAAACCTGTCACATCTGTAGATTTTACAAACAGCCTGAAGTGGTATCTTGACCTAGTTTTGCTTTGCTGCTGCAGTTTTGTGCTATCCATTTAAGAATGCTTAGGAAGAACACAAGCATACACATGCACACATCCTGCGTTGTTTCCTGGAGGCTTAGCGGTCATTTATTGTCCAGTGTGTGTGTGTGTGTGTGTGGAATGCCATTGTGCCACGTTACATAACTCCAAAAAGTCTTCCTGGCATTTCAACCAGTGCTGATAAAATTCCACTGCCTTTCAAAATGTCCTTCAAGACAGACGAAACAAACACACACTCTCAGACTTACCTGAGCTATGACCTCCACAGCACTTATTGTGCATAATGATGAGATGCTTATTAGATAAACCTTTTTTGTTTCACTCTTTGTTCACCTTAAATCCTTAAATAAAACCTTAAAATAAAGTTTTATTGCTAAGAGGTTTCTCAGAGATTTAATAAAGCTCTCCAGTCACATCTCATTTAACCTCCTGATACCCGAGCGTGACTGCGGTGCTTTATTAATGTATTTTTTTATTTGTAACAAGCAGCACCTAATAAACATGCAAAAAAAATTAACTTTCTAGAGCAAATAGTTTTACAAAAAATGTATGCAACATACACCGATCAGCCACAACATTAAAGCCACCTGCCTTGTATTGTGTAGGTCCCCCTCGTGCCACCAAAACAGTGCCAACCCGCATCTCAGAATAGAATTCTGAGATTATATTCTCCTCGCCACAATTGTACAGAGCAGTTATTTGAGTTATCGTAGACTTGTCAGTTCAAACCATTCTGGCCATTCTCTGTTGACCTGAACATCAACAAGGCATTTCTGTCCACAGAACTCTTCCCAGGAGGAGGCAGACCCAGCCTTGGCGTTGCTGTGTCCGGTGCATGCTTTACGTATCTACTTGGATTGCATGCATAGCTTTAGTCTTTAGCTGTGTCTGCTTTCTTGGACAGCGGAAAGGTCATTGACACAATCGCTATGGAATATATTCGGGGGTCTATGTCTCAGAATCACATGAGAGTAACACGGACTGAACTCCATGCATGGTTCGCTGACAAAGAACGCCTGCAATTCCCCTACCCTCTTGATGGAGGTGAGCGCCATCAGGAGGGCAGTCTTCAAAGAGAGTGCCTTTAACTCAACTGACTCTAGGGGCTCAAATGGAGCTCCCCATAGCCCCAAAGGACCACAGAGTGGTCCCACAAGGGAACGAGGCGCGGTCTGGGGGGTTTGGGGGTTAACTACCTGCCTCTCAGGAACCTGACAATCAAGTCATGCTTCCCCAAATAGTTACCGTCAACTGCATTGTGATGTACTGACATAGCGTCTACATACACCTTCAAGGTGGAGGGCGGGCTGTCATGAGGAGTGTGAGGTCCGAGAACCAAGCCCAGGTGGGCCAATAAGGTGCCACTAGGATAACCTGCTCCTCGTCCTCTCTGACCTTGCACAATTTCTGTGCAAGTAGGCTCACTGGGGAAACGCATAATTGCGCAGCCCCAGGGGTCAGCTGTGTGCCAGCGCATCTGTATCGAGGGGAGTCTCGGTCAGAGAATACCAGAGCGGGCAGTGGGAGGATTCCCGGGAATCAAACAGGTCTACCTGTGCTTGGCCAAATCGACTCCAAATCAGCTGGACCACCTGAGGGTGGAGTCTCCACTCTCCACTGAGCTTGACCTGCTGTGACAGCGCGTCCACTGTGCTGTTGAGGTTGCCCGGGACATTTGTGAGGCGGGCCCTCATTGAGACTGAGTCTAACTCCATACCGAGAAAAGAGACGCGCTGAACTGGGGAGATCTTGCTCTTTTCCCAGTTGACCTGAAACCCCAGACGGCTGAGGTGCCTGAGCACCAGGTCCCTGCAAGCACACAACTGGTCCCGTGAGTGATTTAGGATCAGCCAGTCTTCGAGATAGTCCGCCTGATCCACCTGAGGAATTGCCTGATCCACCTGAGGAATTGCCGAGTACCCCCTTGCCACCTCACTGTTGAGGGTAGTGAGAGCGGAGGAGTTCACTGGGTTTGCCGGGTGTGTGCAGTAAAAGGTGCCTGCCACGACCGAGTAAGCTCCTCTTGCACCTTCGGGAAGAAAGGAACGGGGGCGGAGCATGGCCGTGAGCGGCGCACAGGAACCAATAGTTGAGCAGCGAAGGTTAAGGGGGAGCGGAGGGTTCCACTCTAGTCTGACACTCTGCGACTGGACCACCACACCCGAGGGTGGGAGTCCAGCCATGTCTTCCGCATCAGACATGATGAGCCTGCTCTCCGATGCTGCAATCAATAGCTCATCCTCCTCGTGAGCCCCGAACGAGACCGCAAACCCTGAGACGGGCCTGAGGTCTCATCCCAGCACTCGACCGGGGCATTCGAGTGTGCTGGGGAATGGGAGATCCGTGGGGGATTTCACGGCAGAGAAGCTCCCATTGAAGTTCCCAAATCGTCCCCAGTGCTAACCGACTCAGCTTTATACCCGTAGGTGGAAGGAACGAGACGGGGAGCTCCTGGGGTGGCTTTCCCTCTGAGGAAGGAAAGCCGTGACCGCAATGTAGCCATGGTCATGTTCTCACAATGATGACATGAACCATCCACGAACAATGTTTCCACGCGGGTAGCACCCAAACACATGACACAGCGATCGTGGTCATCAGAAGTGGAGAGATAGCGACCGCAACCAGGAATAATACGCAAACAAAAAGGCATCTTGAAAAAGGCGCTTCCATAAGTGCCTCTCTTTTAGTAGGGAAATATAATCTCTTTTAGAGAAAATATGCTCTTTTTCTCTTGCTGCTGCAGCACCCAGGGGTGTTCAACAGCTCGTGAGCAATTTTCATTGGCCTTTTCTCAATGATCAGAGATGTCTGGGGATCCCAGAAGCGACCCCTAGTGCCACTTCATTGACACAATGTCGAGTGAGTGACAGAAGGGGAACAAAAGTTAGTTTAGGAGTCATTGAGAAAGTGCATGATAATATTTACATCTTGGCGGGTATTCTATCATGTTGAAATAAGGTTGTGTAATCATTTATATTACACAATGAATTAACATGAAAAATTAACAATACTCTATCTACACATCTCTACTCATACCAATACAGTTTAAAATTAAAAATGAGTAATGTAACATCATTAAGAACAAACATGAACTAATGAACAATATGTATAAATTAACATTTACTGAGATGAACAAATGTCTTAAAAAATATTTGGAATGTTGCATGTTCATGCATTAACGTATTCAACCTTTGCATAAAGTGTACTGTTAAATCATTATCCCCAACATTAGTTGTGGGTTTATTGGGTGGATGAGTGTAAGACTCCCAGCATGAAATAATATCCCAGTCCGGCCCTGGCTGATAGGTCCTTTGAACATGTAATCTGTTAGCCAATCAGCTCACATGGTGCAGCTGATAGGTCTGTTGAAATGTACTGTTAACAAAAATCAACTTATGTACTCTCTCATTGTATAAGCCATAGATGTTTGGAGGTAAGCTGGTTTTATTGCAGAGCACTACAAGATTTTTCTCCCTATTTACATTTGTCATGGCTGAAATGTAAAAAATGTAGTCTTGGAATAATTTGGCAATACATTTTAGAGTCCATTTTGAAATCTGTGAGTTTTTTCTTCTTCCACTATTTGAGGTATCCCTTCTTTCTAAGTCAATAAAGTAACTTAATCCAACTAATAAAAGTATTCCCAAACCCGTACAGTTCCAAAATCTTAAAAAGATAATCCCAATCTACCATATCTAGCCAGAGGTTTTCCTGCCTTGTCCTCAACTCAAATTATGACTGTCTTGCCCTGAATAGCCAAAAGTCCACCTTCCACAACAAAATAGTATTATATCTGTATTTCAATTGGGTCAATTCTCTGAGGCCATCAGACGATAGTCGTTGCTTCAGCTCTACATCCACAAGTTCTCATGCTTTGGATTTTTTGGTGAATGAGGCATACTGTATGATCCGGCCCCTAAGAACTGCCTTAAGTTACTCCCAAGCCACGCCCACAGAGGATACTGAGGACCAGTTGGTTTCCATATAAACATTGATTTCAGACTAAAACATTTGTTGGAATTCAGAGTTTTGCAAAAGGGACACATTAAAGTACCAACTATATGATTTCCTTTTCTCCATATGTGGCAACAACTCAAAACTAAAATGTTTCCAGTTGAGCAATCAACAGATGAAATGAGGGACTTAGATATATATGAAAAATATATCTATTCTAGAATAGATCTTATGGATGAAAAAAATTATAGTTCCTACCAGATGGGTTCAAAAGTCTCCAAATATCTGAAAAACCAAGATTTTTACACATCCTGTGAAGTGTCAGTGTTGCTCAAGGGGGCGTGTACACTTTTGCTTCACTATGATCAAGGACTGAGTCCATCAAAAGATTAAAGACATATTTTATCATGAGGGGTGCCAGCGGCTTGCACCATCCATTCATATAAAAAAAAGATCTATAAAAAAGCCCTAAACATCAATGTTAGGTGCATAAATATTAGCCAAATAAGACTTTTCCCCTGAATAATAATGTCTCTTCCTAATTTATCTTTAATCTGTTTGAGACATTTGAATTGTAGATGCTTACGTAACAGTGTAATGACTCCCCTACTCTTACTTGAGCCAGCACTAAAGAAAACATGTCCATCCCATATCTTCCCAAATTTTTCAGCTTCCTGCAGGGAAAGATGCATTTCTTGAAGAAACGCTATATCATATTTCTTACGCTTAAGAAGAGAAATAACATCCATTAATCCAGTGGATAAATAACATTCCTTTTATGGGGTGCCCCAACATTCACATTCCACATGGAGAGAGATAATCCGCTCATATTAACATTTGACATATGAGAAAAAATGTATTGTGTGTCAAAAACAAAATGATAAAGACCACATTCCAACGTTAGTGCAACAATCAACCCCGAACTTCCCCCAGTACCAAACACACAAAAAAAAAGAAAAATGTGCGCATTAACCCTGCGCACGACAGCGCCAACTGGCATCCATCCCTCTAAACTCATACAGTCCATCCATGCCTATGGGAGCCCTTGAGACAACTTTGTAAATAAGGACCCTACAAAGCTTAGGCTGTTTTATCACTCTGCCAAGCGAACAAGGATGTCAGCTGATCTAAATGTCTGAGGTCCAATAGGATGACTCATGAATTTCCTCAAACATCAATGAAAATCTGTTGCAACTGATTCCTTGATCCCAGCCTGAGCTTTATGGCTTTAGGATGCATTTTCTATAAAGGCTTTGGCTCGGGAAAGACCAGTACAATAGACTCTCACTTGCCTAATACCAGGTATAAATGAGGCCAAAGATCTCTTTTTAGGCCCATGTTTATCAGTGATGCTTGAACTAGATCCTTCCCTTAATAATAATGTGATCAATAAACAAGGGTCCTACTGAGAAACACATTGGCACTGGCACACATTGATCCAGCACACAGTAAAAATATACTGTTGCTCCTTCTGTCAAACAGAAAACCCTGTAGCACTTATTCGGAGAGGACAGAGACCTGTTTGAGGTGATTGAACTGTGGTCTACAATTTTAGCATACCATTTGTGACCTATTGTCGGCCAAACACCATATGTGAGAATCCTCCATTTTCTTAATGTCGATATTTGGCTCACCAGACTAGTTAGATAAAAGCCTTTAGATGAATTGACTCAGAACTAATGTTAGGCTAGTTTTAGCACTAAACTAGTGAGGGAAATGCAGAATATATTAAGCATATGCATTCTTGCTGACACCTCATATCTGACCTAAGTAGGTTAAAATCAACATGAAATGAAAATTTACCATATTCACTTTTGTTATAATTTTCTTGGTCTTTTTGTACAAGATTCTTCAGTGCAATGTGCAAAAAAATGGTTGTCTGCATAATCTTTTATTAAAATGTATAAATTTCTCTGAACTTACTTTCCTTTTTTACTTTAAAGTTTTGAATCGTTAAATAGAACTCTCTCTCTCTCTCTCTCTCTCTCTCTCTCTCTCTACACACACACACACACACACACACACACACACACACACACACACACACACACACACACACACAAAGACAAAATAATTAAACTGAAGTCAAAATTTGTATGAATGAATGCTAATCAGTTTTTCTAATTCAGCATAGCTCTGGTGTGTGTGTGTGTGCATGTTCATTCAGCTGATCAGTATGTGGACTTTGTGTGCACAATTAAATAATTTGATGCACAATGTGTTTGTCATTCCTCTTGTATAAGCGCCCCTGAGCTCATCCTGCATTCTGACAGGCTGGAACCTGATGTCACACAAGCCAATTGTAAGTGGTTAATCTGACCACAGAAAGATATAGGCTCCACATGGATACAATGGTATCCAGGCAACCATATCCCAGCAACTGCATCAACCTCTCATCGGACAGAGAAACAGTTAACTTTTCACAAGTAGAATAGTTTACATTCAAGTGACAAAAAATATATAAGACGTTTTGAAGGGTTAAGATGGCATACTGTTTTTAACTTGTGAGCTTTATATGTATATATATATTAACTATAAGCACTCTGCTAAGCCTTTTTATATGTTTGTTAAGGGAAGCCATTGCAGTAAAACTACATTTGGTGATCATTTGGTCCAAAAGGAACTGTATAAATCTGTGGGTGACACATTATTTTAGTATACACATGCTAATGGTGTGAAAGGTGGTGTAGTTTCTAGGGGCCCACAGAACCAGGGGTGCACACAACAAATTTTCAAATGTATTTTTTTATATGAAAGTGGCCCAGAACAATATATATAGTCAGGGGGCACAGAATTCCTTGTTACAGCCCTGGTTGCATATATAAAGTTATCCATAAGACAACAGTAGTTCAGAAGCAATATGTCAATATTTAAGTAATTTTTACTATAAATTACAATTATGAAAGTAAAAGTTGAAATTTATGGTAAAAAATGTGTACGTAAATATTAATCTGTTTCTCTCCCACACCTATCATCTTGCTTCTGAAGATATGGATTTAACCTCTGGAGTCTTATGGATTACTTTTATGTGGCCTTTATGTGATTTATTTGGAGCTTAACAGGTCTGGCCATCATTTACTTGCATGGTAAGGACCAACAGAGCTGAAATATTCTTCTAAAATCTTTATTTGAGTTTTGCAGATGAAAGAAACTCATACACATCTGGGATGGCATGATGGTGAGTAAATGATGAGAGAATTTTCATGTTTGGGTGAACTATCCCTTCAAGGTATGCTGGCCCTTCTCATTTTTTATTTTTTTTTCTACTGCCCTCTTATGCTTTTAGTCTGCAAGCAAACAAACATTGTTAATAAAGTAAACAACAGAAAAGTAGGTAAGAAAGGTAAAAATCTAATATCACATTCAATAGCCGAGATTCAGGGCTTAAAGCTGCTGCTTTTCACACCGATGATTTATGTGAAGATCCTTACTTAACCTACGATGGGGGGAGGGGTTGCTCATTAAGGGTGCTGAGTAAACTCAGTAGTTCTCCCCATCGCCCTCAAGGCTGTGAGTCAGGAGTAGACATGCTGTCCTCATCTTTTCTCTCTGCCTGGCTTATGTAAGACTGACAATAAGCATCTTCTTTATCTGATGCTGGTTGGCTGTGACATGCGTGTGATCTAGTGATGAAAGTGTCACTATTGTATCTCTATTGAGATTCTGTAATGATTCACTTTCCTGAATTCAGCCTTTGTACTTTAATTCTCTTCAGTTCTTTAGCTATTTGCTGTGTCCCAAATTATGCATTATACACTATGCACTTACAATCAGCCGCGTCTCTACATTAGGGGCAAGTGGGGCTAAGCCCCACCAGAGGTGGCGCTGTTGAGAAAATTGCATGGCATCATCATAAATTTAATTAAAGAAATGATATATTTTCAGCAACTTAAATGTGTTTATGTCTGTAACAGACTTCATAGTAGGAGGGAAGGAGGATACAGAAAACCGGATTTCTCCAGATACAGTTAAGGCTTTTTAATGGTCAACTTTTCTGGGCTAACAGCTTCACAATAAATCATTAGTATCACAATGACTCATTAGCTTCACAACAACTCCTCCAGACTCTTGCCCTCTGATTCTCTCTCCCTCTCCACTGGTGGTGTGGCCACTTATATGCTGCTCTATCTATGCTCACTGGAATTAGAGACAGGTGTTAGACATAATCTAACTCAGGTGTAAGCGCCCTTAACGCTTTCTCTCCAGACGGTCACTCGACCATGCCCCCACTACCACAATGTCCATTATACAAGAAAAAAGTATATATTCTTTTGAGAAATTCTATTATTATTAAGGTATGTTGTGTAAAAGCCATTTAAACATTCTCATTTGCTATGTGTGGGCTGGCCCTTCATCCTCTCTGTTAATCAACGGAGATCTGGAGAACGTCATGTGCATGTGCAACGAGCGTTCGACGATGGACTGAGGGGCTAGTTTGCCTTTGCCCCTAAGACATTCAAAAGCTTTGATCATATGTATGGCAGCTGTTGACATGAGCATCGGAAGTTACCACTCTTGACTTGACGTAGTGAACTTCATTGGAAAGTTTTAAAAGCTAACTTCTTTAGAATATGCCATTGGTTGGATTAATTAAGCACCGTTCAACATTTCATTTAATTGTATGCAATTGCTCTGGGGTATTGTGTCGTTGATGCTTTGGTTTGTATTAGATATCAATGACTGCTAAATATTGGAAGTCTGTCATCATTTTGATTAGTTTTGTTATGCTGTTCATTCGAATTAGTGAGATAATATGCACACCCTTTGACGATTTGCGGTTTAATTTCACAGCCACTTGAGGTTTTTATGTGGATGTGCACGTCTTAGTGGTATTTTGTGCAGAGATTACATTTTTATTCGTCACTCTCTGTAAAATGTCTGTCATGGTCTATCAGTCATACTTGATTTCATTTTATAAGAACTAGGGCATCGAGGGGCGTAACATCTATTATAATGGCACATATATGACTGTAGATAGGCTTTTATGATAGACTTTTTGACTTGTTTTAGTCCGGTGAAACCAATTAATTTTAGTGTGAAACTTCTATGTCAATCAACCGCTGCACTAAAACTAGGTTTTTAAACTTTGCCGGTTAAAGCGCATACATGTACTAGTTCACAGAACTTCATAGTCCCTGATGCAAACATAAAGTGTAACATGAGAAGCACTTCTGTGAAGCTCAGTTAACACAGTTACTTCACTAAAATAACGGACAATTCTGCTTTAAACGTGATTTTTGCACTTATTACATGCATGCATAATTGGTTGAAATGATGCGCTGCTTTTATTGTGCTTTCTTTTTGTTATTATGCAGTTTGCACTTTACTATCATACATTACAACACTGAAGTAATGACTGATGTATGCAGACATGAAATCAGATACCCTCTACACAAAATCTAAACACAAAAGAGATGCACAATACCAGGTGTAAATGATGATGGTGCCCATTAATACACATCTAATACGAACATTAATACAAGGTAATAAACAGGGCACATACGTACACAGCAGGAATGTGAGTGACAAAGAGTGAAGTCAAAACTGATCAAAATGCTTTTTCTTTTTCTTTTTATCTGTCAAACTGACATGTGATGTGTTGCTGCTCGATTTAGCACATTTAGCCAATCTCAGTTCAACACTTATATCTCAAACAACGTGCACATTCACACAGCAGATGATGGTAAAGCATTCAACTCACAATAGTAAGGTGCTGTCTTCACAGAAGTTGTTTTGTCAGACCAGCAATGCAGCCAGATAACAGTATGCATGAAATATCCAACATTCCACACTCCATTATAATGGTTGAAGAGTGCATCAATGTTGTTGCATTTTCAGTGTTATCATAGTACTTAAACTACTTACACTACAAAATGATGTAGTGCAGAAGTGTGCATTTTGGGATGCACCATTATTTTCCCCCCTCTACTTACCCTTGATATAGTACAGTATAACTAGATTCCTTAATCATACTTCCATGTGTGTGTCAATCATTATTAGCAAAATCTGACAAAACATCTATTTTTGACACATTTGAGGACATCATATTTCAGACAAACATCATAAATAAGATAAATAAAAAAAGTTCTTAAAATGCAATTTTCTCATAAAGGTTGGATTTGGGCTAGGTGGCTATGTATAAAACAATAGTCTATAAGTCTACGGTAGGTCCCCATTTACTGTATGTAGAACAAAAGTCTATGATGAGTGTTTTGTTTTTTCTTTCTGTTGTAAGTTTAGGGCAAATTCCTGCGGTATTTTGTGTTTAATTACAATGTCAAGTTTAGTCTGCATTGCCGGGCAATGGACCTCTACGACGGTCTGTATAAGAATGAGATCACTAGCAAAGATGTCATTAACAGAAAGGTCATTGACTCTCTTGTCAAAATATGTGTGTTTGTACAAATGAGTGTAGTGTAGACACAGTGAAACATGATGGCTGAACTTTCTTTCCATAAAGTTTTATTCCCATAATAAAACAGCAGTTACAAAACTACTGAAATTATGTTCCTGTTCAAAAATATATACATAATACACTGCTTTGCATTATATTGTGATATCACAAGTTTAGCCTGTCTGCGTGTGCGTGTGTGTGTGTGTGTGTGTGTGTGTGTGTGTGTGTGTGTGTGTGTGTCATCTTACTTTAAAATGACTTCTTCATTCTGTACATTCCATTCTGTCTGCTTTTCTCAAGCAAATCATGTGTCCATGCATGAATGTGTTTGTTCAAGAAGTGTGCAAAAGATGATGGTGATGAAGTTAACCATGTGATTCTGGTTTCTCAGACAATCTTAGTATACAAAAAGAAATCCACTTCACTTTTTGTAAACTTTGCAGAAATAATTGTAATCTTAGAGCATCCTAGATGTAAGAACCAGTACTATTTTATGACCACAGCCTGGTGAATTTCCTTTAAACTGATTTTTTAATTGATGTGAAACTGGTTTATATACACTAAACTATACTAATGTTTCAACACTGGACACATATAAAGTGATTTATAGGGGAGACCTTGCAATTTCTTTTATACTTTTTACTCCAGTGAATGTAATGGTATGTTACCATTAATGGAATGGTTACCCAATGGTAGGTGTATTTTTAAAAGTCCATTTCTGTATGGCCATACACTTTTAAGTCTTCCCTACAAAAAAGCAATTCAACATTTCTACTTTTATTGCCCAGAACAAGATACAGTTCATTTAAAAAATGTTGACTTTTTATGATATGTTGTCAGACTATATGGATTAAGTTCACAATGTGAACTATTGTTTCCTAGCTAAATTTAAGAATTAAAAATATTATGAAGCTCAAAATGTTTCATTAAAATAAAATTATATTCAAAGATAAAATGCCTAAATACATAGTTCAAACTTTCGGTTAATTAATACGCTAAAGCAGAAAATGGTTGACATTTTTTTACTTGAAATTTGTTCATAATTGGTTTATGTCTTCAGTGTACCAAAAATAATTACTGGTAAATACAAGATGAAGCAAGGTCGTCTCTCCATAGATATTCAGCTAATTAAGGGATTCGTCTTTGTAATCAACTGTCTCATATCAACAAATTGCAAAAATAATCTTTTGAAAAATCTGTCACTTCCTTATTAGAAGAGGATTGAGGAAATACTGTGAGGTAATTCTCACTCTCTCCTGATTTCCTCAATCCACACAGCCATAAATCTGAGGGAATCCTTACACACACACACACACACACACACACACACACACACACAGTCAGCTTGTCTCCACTCTTGACTTCTTTTATGCCTTTCCAGGCCTTCACTGGCTTTAAAATAGCCCCTCTCTTTGGACAGGAAGTTGGGTGTGTATGGACAGGAAGTAGCTGAGAAGAGCTGGAGACAGCTGTCTGCACAACACAACTCAGGGTCAAGAGTCACACACAACATTAGTCACAACTCTGGCATATAAAGTATGTACACACACATACACACAATAGATAAGTAAAACACTTTTAATGGAAAAGTTCATCTAAAAAGCATTACACACACACACACACATATACAAACAAATCTTCACTGCCATCCCACTTTCCTGTCTCTATCATTTGCAAACTATTGTTTATTTTTAGTACTTCGTTATTGTTGGAAAGAGAGAAAGTTTGACCGTATGTGCAAATCAATTATCTTTATTTTTAATTTTTTTTTTAGGGCATATACTAGAAATTATCCTGGAAACTTGTCTCTGCTAAGGCATTCTCTTTCTTTTAAGCAACCAAGATTATTCTCCCTTTGTTGCTCTCTCTTTTTGCCCATCATACATGATTGGTTGTCTATATTTGTAACCTATAATAACCTTTGAATCTATATCAAAAACAGTAATGCTTTTGGGACATACCCAAGTACATGTATTTGCACATGTGATGATACACATAACATACGCATTTCATCAGAAACCAAAACAACTTTTACATGTGGATGGAGTCGATGTGGCAACATGTTTGTGCGTTTCTGTGACGCATAGTATTCATGTTTCTGACCCCGATGACACCAAAACATGGCAAATAAACACAAACGTAGAAAGAATTAAAGATTAGTTAAAGATCAATGCAGATTTGGATGGAGTGGGGGAGTGTACTGTTAGTTTAAGAGAGAGAGCAAGTAGTTAGAGGGAATTTGAAAACAACCATAAAAAAGTGATTGCGTCATGCAGATATGGCCAGCTATTTTGCATTAACATCCAGTTTATTCACAAACACTCATACAGTGAGCTGAGAAAAACATTTAGCATGATATAAAGCATGAGGATACATAAAGCTATGTAACACATGTATAAAGTATAAGGCAATCACATAACCATAACTCGATGGGTGCTGTTGAAGAGTACCAGGTGGGCAAGATTTGATAGGTTAGTACAGGCAGTGTGCCCCTCCTGGTAGATGCTGTAACTACAAGCTAAATGTTTATTTCTCGAGGCAAAAATTAAATTAGATCAGAGTCAAGTGCCCATACGCAATGATGGTAGTATGCAGGTTGCATACTTCTAACTACCATTCCGTTGAATGGAAATGTTAATGGATTAGCTTTCTCCAGGTATTGTAGTCCTTGGGCAGCACTTGAGAGCTTCGGTAAGCTTGTACCAGTCTAAATTGACTTTGCCTGTGGGAGGGCCTCTGAGATGCCCAATCACACAACACGTCAGCTCACTTTAGGGTGGAACAAAGTGACTTTTGTTCTCTGGTGTCTTTTGTTCACTAGAACCACCTCCGTTTACAGAGGAAGCCACTAATGAAAGCAAAACCTTGTTTTATTATGTGACACACACGCATAACACAAGCATTTTGGCCGTGACCAGTGTAGTGTTGCCAGTGGGCACGGTCTGTACCCTCCTTTAATGGAGAAAGGGATCCGGAGGCAAATGTTCTTTCTTTCTTTCTTTCTTTCTTTCTTTCTTTCTTTCTTTCTTTCTTTCTTTCTTTCAGTCAGTCAATCAATCAATCTATCTATCAGTCTGTCTGTCTGTCTGTCTGTCTGTCTGTCTGTCTGTCTGTCTATCTGTCTTTCAAACTTTCAATCTTTCATACTTTATTTCAAGAGTTCTCTCTTTCAGACTTTCTTTCTTTAAACTTTATTTCAAGGTTTCTCTCTTTAAACTTTATTTCAAGAGTTCTCTCTTTCAAACTTTCTATTTTTATTTTTCCATATATTTTTGTATAATTTACTGTAGAATACTCCAACAAAAAAGTCATGTCAACACACACTAAAAAGCTTAATACTCAACTCAAAAGAGTAATAACTAGTAATGCTACTCATCCTTACAAAGTTCAGATTTTTACTAATTGTTTTATATTAAATGTGTTTGTTACATCGGGATGTGCCCAAAGCTGAATACCTTATGCGGAAAGGCACGAATAATGATTTCAAAATGAATAACAGTTTCATTTGAATAATAGAGAAAATATTCATTTGACTGATTATCCAAGAAGCACAAGAATAAATGACATTTTAAGTAAACATATCCAAAGTTACAACTAATTTATGAATCTGTAAAGCCAATATTGCTCAAGCGTAAACCTTATCAATGAAAATGTGCACAATGTGTGATTTCAGATTGGAGCTTGTCTTGAATTAACTTGATAAAAAATGTGGTCGTGTCTGTTAACATGCATATATAATTTTTATGATAATAATAATACTGTCATATTTTTATAATAATATTTGTTGCCATATGGGTTTTCCTGCTCATAAATTCATCCTTCACTTAGTGGTATTGTTCAAAATACTGTAAAGATTGATGGAAAATTGTAATGTGTTTAAATAGAAAGAACATAGCTTTGATGTTTCAGCAAAGATGACTTTAAAAGTCAATATTCTCTCACTCTCCATGCCATCTGAGGACACTCTGAAAGTCTCCCTGGAGAGTCTCTGTGTCACATTCATTTACCTGCTGCATGTGTGTGGCTCTGTGTGTGTTGGAAGGGCAATGTGGACAAAGAATAATCCCAGGAAATGCTCCTTTCTCTAAACTCTTTGTTCAGGACAGGAAATCAGCTGTTGTATGCTCATTGAATACTGTAATAACACACATACAGAGACATATGGACTCAAACAAATGCTTGATACACTCCCTGAAAGGCTGACAGAGGCGCCTGTCTGAAGCGGAAGGAGTATAATGGACTGAAAGAGACATGAACACAAAGAATCTACACATACGCACAGGGGAAACACAGTTGTAGTCTTTTGAGTCAAGATGTCTCTCTCTTGAGTCTATTGAACGTCACACCTACAGAGCTCTGAGCACCGGAATTGTCAGGCACAAGAACAGTTTCTTCCCTCAGACCATTCAACCTTATGAACAGTTAAAACTGTCCCCAATACTCTCCATTGTGGCAATACAATCATATATTCCATTTATATGTCTTTTACCTATTCTATCTATTCTGCACAATACATTAAATCACCTTGCACATAACTGTATATCTCAACATATGTATATCACAACATATTTGAACAACATTATTGCCCTAATATTACCTACTAAATATATATATTTAATTTAATTTTTCATCTTTTCACTGGAAGCTTCTGTCACCTTGTCAAATTCCTTGTATGTATAAGCATACTTGGCAATAAAACTCATTCTTATTCTGACCTAAACACACCTTTACTGCAATGAGTGTGTCAAGAGTCAAGATGTTTGATTCTCTCTTGGTCCTTTTTCAGTCACATCTTCAAATTGAATATGGCCTCCATCCATGAATTCAGCCAAAGAAGAGCAGAACTATCCATTGTACTTGTTTATCTTAGGCAAAATATGTCCAGTAATTACAAGTATACCGATGGCCTGGAGATTAAACTCCCAACCAGTCTCAGTCACCATTCTCTTTCATAGAGAATGCAATGCAATGCAAATGAATGGTGACTAAGACTAATATTCTGCCTTTCATCTCTGTTTGTGTTCCATAGAAGTAGAGAAAAGTCATACGTGTTTGGAACAACATGAGGCTCAGTAAATTATGGCACAATTTTCATTTTTGTGTGAACTATCCCTTTAAATCTCCTGAACCACAATAGAGGAACCTCTGAGAACTTTTGAAAAGAGAGTTAAAGAAAAGCAAGGATAAGTCATTTTTCCCTACAGAGAATTTGACCTCCACTGATTATTTCTAATATTTGGACTCCTATTTGTTTTTTTAGTTTTTGTCATCTAATGATAAAATTCTTATCATTTGATGACTTGTAAAAAACAAGCCAAAGTGATATGAAGGTATGTCAGCAATGTAAATGGATAATCAATTAACAAGCTACCTAATAAACAGTGATAAGGTGTAAATGATGGTGTTGTGGTGCAAGTCCACCAGCAAAGGAAATCAATAAGAATGTAAATAAAGCATTGACGCACTCAGTATCTAGGACGAGGTCAATCACCTGTGTGTTTGCAGTGTGTCTGTCTGTGGAATGGGAATGTTAAAGGAGGTGTGTTTCTGTCAACCAATCAAAACAGAGGAAAGGCCTCTCATTTAGCTGTCTGCCTGAATTTCTTAACTCAAGTCCATGAGGGGAACTTGGACTAATGAAGGCATGATTCACCCCCAAATTAATATTCTGATAGCTGTGTGAACAGGCTTGACAAATTGTAACTCATCTTAGAGCTTTCAAGCTACAATCACCAAATTTGGCACAGATCTTCAGACTGTTCTGACTTAAGGCCCTGATATACTTCTGGAGAAGTTCTTCATTCTTCATTAAAGGGTCAGAAGAAGTTCACACCCCTGTGGGAGGCGTTTAGAGTAGCATTTAAATATGAGGACGCTACATGTAAAACCTTAAAAATGTTTTATCAATGACTTTATGCCTTATTCTATGAATAG
This sequence comes from Xyrauchen texanus, assembly GCF_025860055.1. Classification (NCBI taxonomy): domain Eukaryota; kingdom Metazoa; phylum Chordata; class Actinopteri; order Cypriniformes; family Catostomidae; genus Xyrauchen; species Xyrauchen texanus. Next base: position 14,876,172 of record NC_068300.1, on the reverse strand, counting down.
AATTCACATGGGGTCAATAAAAGAAGCCACTTTAACCACTCAATGATGACTGAAAGTAATATATGCAGTAGAAAATGCTTATTTTGTCTTGTTTAGATTCTGAATTCATGACGCTAATGCGCTAACATGCTATACGTGGCCATAATATGGGCAGATTACATGCTGTTATTGTAATTTATGATGACACAGATACAACTGCAAATATGGGTGTATAAAAGAGTAATTATGGACAAAATACAGAATAAGAGAGGCATATCTTACTTTGGGCTGATGTGTGAATGGTTTTCGCTGCACATGGCACAGGAGAGAATTTGAGCAGATTTGATTCCTTTTGTTGACTAATTAAACCAAAAAAGAATCGCATGGCATTGTCTTGAACGCCGGTGTGTTCATGTTGAATACTGACTGAAAAATGCAAATGAATAGTAGGTTGAACTTCAGGTCACACCTCATGATGATGTGGACCAATGGATTAAGGTGTTTAGTATCCGGTTAGAAGTTTTCCTAAAAGTTCGTCCAGACGAGCTGTTCCGAACCACCAAAACTAACACAAAAACACCTTCTTTGATTTTCTTTGGCTAGATTTTGTTCCCATTCTGTTAATACACTTTAAAGTGTCATACACAACCTAAATCTCTCAATAATGTCCCCTAATGACAATAGGAATTAGCACAAGCCATTATCATTTCATCATAATTGCCCGTGTTGTTTACACATCCTGAACAAATATGCATTCATCAAAAGTGTTTGAGTTTTAAATCAGATGAATGTATTTCATTCACTCTCTCTCTCTCTCTCTCTGCCTCTCTTTTCAGATGTGGGTTTGTTGTTTCTCTAAAGTGGAGTGATGTGCTGACTCACTATGACGCAGGGTTGTTGATTGATGGGTTGAGATGCTAATTTCATGTGATAGACTGCCTCATTGTTGTGTGCCTCTGTTATGATAATGATGCTGTTTATTTGTGTGGGACACTTATGACTTATGAGGAAAATCAAACTATAATCACATTGATGATGAATTTGACAACTTTTGAGTATGTCATCATGCTTTAAGTCAGTCCAAGATAGAGACACTGCAGTTTATTTTCAGCACTATCATTAAATCATTCTTGTCATCAAGAGATCACAGTGGTTTCAATAAACCATAATGATATGAAACCCCCTATATACAGTAGGAAGAAAAATTACAAATGAGATCTCTTTAATGTCTCAATTGTTTCTCATAGGCAGTAAGGAGATTAAATGGAGAGCAAATGAAGACTTGTGCTTAAGTCTCCTGCTTCTGAGGTTGATCTCATGATAAAAGACATAAGAGATCTCAACAATGTCAATCTGCAATTAAAAGTCAGAGTTTTCTATATGAACTTGGACATATCTAATCAAATTCTCGAAACAAATGTATGTGTTGAAAAAGCGGTAACCTGCAAATTTTACCCCAATATCTATTTCTACCTTATCAAACAAATAAAAATGACTTTTGTTGGTGTACCTAATTTTTTTTTTTAGGTTGACTATAAAATAACTGAGCAATAACAGTTTTCTCTGGACTGTCTCACTGACTGCTATGAGAAAAAAACAACTAAAGTACTTCTTTTCTGTTAGCTTCCTTCAGTCCACTTCAATAAAACCCATTGTCACCTCACAATCTCTCTCTCTTTCATTTACACACACACACACACACACACACACACACACACACACACACACACACACACACACACACACACACACACACACACACACACACATGTTGTGTTTCCATGTTTTATGGGGACTTTCCATAGACATAATGGTTTTTATACTGTACAAACTTTATATTCTATCCCCTAAACCTAACCCTACCCCTAAACCTAACCCTCACAGAAAACTTTCTGCATTTTTACATTTTCAAAAAACACAATTTAGTATGATTTATAAGCTGTTTTCCTCATGGGGACCGACAAAATGTCCCCACAAGGTCAAAAATTTCGGGTTTTACTATCCTTATGGGGACATTTGGTCCCCACAAAGTGATAAATACACGCTCACATATACACACACACACACACACACAGACACACAGTGTATCCTTCACACTTAGAAACTCATATCAGACACAAAAAGGGGAACACAATTTCACCATCATGCATAAATATTTCTGTATGTGTGGTTGTGTTTGTGTTGTTACCATGGAGCGAGACCATCTGGAGAAGTTGTAAAACACTAGTCAGCAGAAAGGGTATACAGAAACACTTTTTCATTTAAGCTTTTAAGCATCAACACCACAGTGAATGTGGTCATGCTGAGGAGAACTGGAGTCTTTGTCTCACATAAGACTGTGTGTGCCAATATCCTGTCATCATCTGACTGACAATGAAGGAGGCTTAAAAAAAGATTATGTCAGAGTTGGGAGGTTGGTTTGAAGTGAGGCACTCTTATAGAGTTGCCCCAAGAAGAAAACATTACATTTATGCATTTGGCAGACGCTTTTATCCAAAGCGACTTACAGAGCCCTATTACAGGGACAATCCCCCTGGAGCAACCTGGAGTTAAGTGCCTTGCTCAAGGACACAATGGTGGTGGCTGTGGGGATAGAACCAGCGACCTTCTGATTACCAGTTTACCAGTTATGTGTTTTAGACCACTACACTACCACCACTCCATATATCCCCATTATATTGCAAACATTTCATATATTCACATATTCAAATTTAATTCAATAATGTATGTAAACAATTTCTGGTTTGTAAAACTTTAACCATGAACTTGAGGGCAACTGACTGTATTCATCCACTAAAAATCACCTTGGGACCAGTTGATTATAGTTAGTTATTTGCATCAAATGTTTGCAGATACCACTAATTCATCCATTTCTAACAGTGGCATACAGTAAATATTCAAATACATTTACAAACACAGGTTAGGACTCAGTGTGTCCTGACATGACATTGTGGTAGTCCCCTAATCATTTTAAAAGCTCAGACTTCATGTTTGCCCATCCTCCCTCTTGAACACTCACACACCCATTCCCAAACACACAGACAAGTGCCCAAATAATATATCAATTGTTAATGTTTGACAGGTTTGACCCAAAATCGTCTTCTTTTTGGCATTTCAATGGTGTCACAGAGCTTACATTTAAGTTCTAGTTACACAACTATGTTGCATTAAAAGTTGCCTGCCACAATGTGTTAAATGAAGTCCTACATTCCTATTTGTAGCTGAAAGCATGATCAAATTAGACAAAACATTTAATAGTCAAGTCCTTTTTATTTTGAATAGCATATAGTTTTTACAATACACATGGTTTCAAAGCAGCTTAATAGAAAATCTTACTTTACCATACAGTAAATGTCTTAAACGATTAGTTCACCCAAAAATGAAAATTCACACATTTTTACTAACCCCTGCATTGTTAGAACCCTATTTGACTGATGTCATACAATGGCAGTTAATGGTGACCACCTCTTAAACCTTCAAAAGGACACAGAAGTATAATTCAGAAGTCTAATAAATTATTGTATGTGAGTCATGCCATGTTCTGAGTCGCATACGAGTTTCTGAAAAACAAGCCGAAATCTAACGTATTATTAAGCAAAATTCTTGACCGACAGTTGATCTTATGTGTGCTTTCATGAGTCTGCACGCGGCTTTAGAGCACCTTGCAAGAGAGCAACAGTAGTTACGCAGCACGCGCAAGATATGCCGTTTAACAGGACCACCAGCAACATTAACAACAGAAATCACAACATAGCTGTGCACAACATTTACATTACATTTATGCATTTGGCAGACACTTTTATCCAAAGTGACTTACAGAGCACTTATTACAGGGACAATCCCCCCGGAGCAACTTGGAGTTAAGTGCCTTGCTCAAGGACACAATGGGGATTGAACCAGCAACCTTCTGATTAACAGTTTTGTGATTTAACCCACTACACCACCACCACTCCACTCCACAAACCAGAGAACCGAACTTACAAACATGTCTAAAGAGTTTGTAGGATAAAAATAGAACAGAATTTTTAAGCTTGAAGAGGTGGTCACCATAAACTGCCATTGTATGACATCACTGAGCACAACATTTTTTCACAATTTCTCCCTTTATGTTAAGAAAAGTTAAGAAAGTTAAATGGGGTTAAAACAACACAGGTGTGAGTAACCAATGACTGAATATTCATTTTCAGCTTTGTAGAAAATCATTCCTTAGAGTCTAATAAATATGCAAGGGACGAATTCTACAGAGGTTAATTTCATACAGGCCTTGTCACAAGTTTCATAACAGTGTTAAAAACATCATATTAAGATTCTGAAGAGTGCTGTATGATTGCTTCCAGGAAGCTTGGCTCAGCAATTGACTGACAGCTGTATGCCCTAAGCACATTTCCTAAAATAAAACAACACATTTAAATGTATTGTCCTGAACAAGACCTTATAATAATAATAATAATAATAATAATAATAATAATAATAATACATAAGTCTTATATAGCGCTTTCCAAGGAACTCAAAGACGCTTTACAAATGAAACAATCAATGGTGAGAGTGGTATTATAGATTGTAGGCAAGGTGCAATAGATGGGTTTTGAGCAGTTTTTTGTAGGTGGTCAGTGAGTCCGAGTTTCTGATGTGGATGGGGAGTGAGTTCCAAAGGGTGCTGGCAGCGATGGCGAATGCTCGGTCCCCCAAAGTTCGGTGTATTGATTTGGTGCTGGGTTTGAGAAGGCCTAAGTCGGCAGAGCGGAGGCGTCGGGAGGGGCGGTGATGCTGTAAGAGGTCTGTGAGATATGGAGGTGTCAAATTATTGAGGGCTTTGTAAGTGATGAGCAGAACTTTGTAATGGATGCGCTGTTGTACAGGGAGCCAGTGAAGCTGTTGAAGGACGGGGGCGGGCAGCGGAGTTTTGAACGTATTGCAGTTTTTTATATCAGAGGATGGGAGACCATATAGGAGACTATTGCAGTAGTCGATCTGCATCAAATTATAGGTCCATGTATTATTAAAGTGGCATGTGATGAGTGTAATTTACTGTGCACCTGTGCTAATATATCTGACCTATATATCTCTGAAACACCGAATTGATTCGCCAACTCTTCTGCTCTTCCTAGTGTAATTCTTTTCCCCACCCATCCCTAATTTACTGGCATGAAGGGCAGACTGGGTGGGTGGTACAGATAAACACAGACATATTCCAGAGACTTCTGTTTCAGGAAGTTTTATTAGCTACGTGATCTTCCGGCATTTTCTTCCTGGGTCACGCACACAAGAGACAAATTAATGAATGGGACTGGGGAGAGGGGAGAGGGGAGAGGGGAGAGAGATGGAGAGAAAGGGAGAAAGAGAGAGAGAGAGAGAGAGAGAGAGAGAGAGAGAGAGAGAGAGAGAGAGAGAGAGAGAGAGGGCTTTTGAAATGTCTCCCTCTATTTCCTTGAGTTTATTTAACCTGATTAAACTCTATATTATTCTCACAACTCAGCAATCTTCATCGGAGCATTAGATCCCTTCCACCCAGCAAGGGGCTCGATGGAACATTTATATGACCTGATATGACCTGCTGTTCTGTTCACACAGAACAGTTACACGCATATGTTTATCTGTTTAAATGTTGTTTTTATATAATGCTAATTATTGTTGTCATTATTGTTTTTAAATAATGCTTATTATTACTCTTACACAACTAATCATGTTTTGTTTTTTCACTAAAATATGGCTATGTTTGAAACTCATAAATCTAAATCTGACACGACTAATCAAAAACTTTGTTCTTTGTTTTGTTTATTACTCAAATGTGGCTATGTTTGAAACAAACAAATCTAAATCTGACAAGACTTATTGTTCTTTTTTGTTTTGTTTCTTACTCAAATCAGAATGAGCTTTATCAGAATGAGCTTTATTGCCAAGTGTTCTCATGTACAGAAGGATTTTCTATTTTTTGGTGATAAGAGAAACAAATGCACACAGAACATTACAGTGAGACAGAATATAAAACAAGGAGTATAAATGTACATACAAATTATAGGACATATATCAGAATGGCATATGTGCTTGTGCAAGTGGTAATGTATGTGCAAGGTAGGGGTATGTACAATTATTGAATTAAACATGTGAATTTACATATGTACATGATATATGTATTTACATTATTGCACTATGGGGGAGTCCTGAGGCAGTTTAAAAGTTCATGAGGGAAATGCCTGAGGGTAAAAACTGTTCTTGTGCCTGGATGTCCTGGTGCTCAGTGCTCTATAGCACCGGCCAGAGGGCAACAGTTCAATGAGGGAGAGGGCAGGGTGTGTGGGGTCCAGAGTGATGCTACCTGCACGTTTCCTCTCTCTGGAAATGTGCAGGTCTTAGAGGGTGGGCGGTGCACCAACAATACTCTCAGCAGTCCTGACTGTCCATTTTAGTTTCCTTCTGTCTCATTTGGTGGCTGATCCAAACCAGACAGTTATAAATGTACACAGGACAGACTCAATAATGGGAGAGTAGAACTGTGTCAGCAGCTCATGTGGCAGGTTGAACTTCCTCATCTGGCAAAGGAAAGGGGGGGTGGGGGGGGTTAGTACAGAATTTCAGACAGGCAGGTGAAACACCATCTGGGCCTGAAGATTTCCTAGTCTTTTGTTTCCGAAAGACCCAGCACACAACCTCATCAGATCATAAGTGCAGATTGAGTAGCAGGAGGGGGGAGGAGGGGGGTTCCAGGTAGTGTTGTTGTGTGTGTGAAGTGAAGATCAGAGCGGGGCAGGGGTGTGAGACTGGGCTTTTCAAACCTGCAGTAAAACACATTCCGTTCATCAGCCATTATTTTACACTCTACAGAGTGCGTGGGTGGTGTCTTGTACTTGGTGATGCTTTTTAGGCCTTTCCACACAGATGCAGGATCGTTGGCTGAAAATGTGGCGATGTTTGAAACACTGATGTTCATGAACAAATCTCAGTCTGACACAACTAATCAAAAACTTTGTTCTGTTGTTTTGTTTCTTACTCAAATATGGCTATGTGTAAAACACTGGTGGTCATCAACAAAACTAACACTATAAGTAAGTCCACTTGTTTATTAAGTGTTCAAGTGTATTAGTATATGTTTTTCTTAGTATTGTCACCATTTCACAATTCAAGTTTGTGCATAAATACAACACATACAAAAATAAAACAAATTTCTTCCTATGAAGGTAGAAAGATATAGTGCAGGACTGGTCCCGGGGTCTAGGGCCAGAGTGATCACAAGTTGTATCTTCAGATACAACTTGGTCTGTGGTCAACCCATAATAAAAGCTGACAGTGAGGGCTCTGCCCTTTGAATGTGGATGGTGTGTGAGCACGCAGGGACGTGACTGAACACATTCACAAGTTTCCTTCAGTTTTCTCACACAAACGTGCACACACCCCTCATTAACTTAGAAAACTTTTCAATACAGATCCAAGATATCACTGTAAGAGCTTTCCCCACGACTTGCCCCTGTTGTGCTTTTCTGCACCATAGCTTGGCGCACACTGACATCAGACTTTTCTTGGTGTGTGTGTGTGTGTGTGTGTGTGTGTGTGTGTTTGTTATGTCTGTGCTTTTTTAAAACACTGAGACCCCAGTTTTAAACTGTAGGAATCTGTCCCCTAAAAAGTATTATAGTGATACCATGGTTAAGTAAAGGTATAAAATGGGAATATCATGGAACAGTGCACCCTAAAGTCCTCAAAAAGTGTAGTTCATTACATATTTTGGTGACTTGTTTAACTAGACAACTAGAAAGTGTACACTTTTTATCTACTATATTTATTGTGTAAATATGCGCTTCATGTGCTTGTGCTTGGTTTCTTTACAGTGAATGCCACTTGGTTTGATATTGGGCTATTTGTAATGCATTGACATTCAAGACAAACTAATTTGGGTGTCAACAAGGTAATAAATGTTCTACCATGTTCATGTGCCATGTTTAGGGGGTACTCCAATGTATTTCAAAGAATACTACGGAAGTGCCATAAAAACATGGTAATATCATGGGTAAATAAAAAACAAACAAAAAAAACCATAGTATTGCCATGTTACCATGTCCAAAAACAAGGTAGTACCATGGTACCTGTAAGTGTCACTTTTCAAAGTTTGGAAGCTAAGGATCAGACACTATAATAGAGAGATTTGTCATGAAGACCAGAGAAGCCCAGCACAGTTATGAGAAAAATGTCAGTTTTATCTTCATGGTGTCCATTACTGGTGTGGAAATCCAGCTCATGAGCTGATTCATACAGTATGGAACATTCTGAAGCACATTTTGAGTGTCTGAAGCACAGAACAGCAATGGGCTTTTGCAGCAAGTAGTAACCATGTATATTCTACATTCTGGGGAACCCACAAGGATAGTAAAACCTGAGAAAACTTGTGGGGACCAGCCAGCGGTCCCCAAGAGGGAAATGGCTTATTGAACATACTAAATGATGTTTTTTTTTTTAAAATGTAAAAATGCCAAAAGGTTTCTGTGAGGGTTAGGTTTAGGGTTATGGTTAGGGGATAGAAATTATCGTTAGATCTGTATAAAATCCATAAAAAGTCTATGGAGAGTCTCCACAATGATATAAAAACATGGTATGTGTACACGTGTGTGTGTGTGTGTGTGTGTGTTGTGCTCTGTCAAATAGTCACTATCTCACACTTGAATAATTCTTGGAAACGGCACATTGATTAATGCACCCTGCTATGGGAAGGTAGCATGAAAGAGTCTGTAGCCCCAAACCCAATCTTTGTACACATACAGTATTAAAAATTAAAGATTGAAATAAAACATTTTATAAAAATTAGATATCTTAAATATCTAATGTGTTTCTCCTAGACTCCAAAAAGATTAAATGGAGAGAAAAGTGGAGTAAAATGGAGTCTTTTGCTTACATCTCCTGCTTCTCCTGATAAAAACTCTGGTAATCTTGTTTTTAATACAGAATTTCTGAAGAGATCTATAAGGTATAGTTCACTCATACAATCCCAGATGTGTGAATTTCTTTTTTCTCATGAACAAAAACAAAGATTTTTTTGTAGGTCAGAAATATGCAAATTAATAGTGGATAGAAATTTGAAGCCCACATATCACATAAAGGCAGCATAAGATAATCCATACAACTTCAGTTGTTATATCTATATCTTCAGAAGTGATATGATAGGTGTGGATGAGAAACAGATCAAGATGGAAGTACTTTTTTATTATGAATCTCTACTTTCACTTTCACTTCTACATTCTTCTTTTGTTATTTGGCCATTTGCATTCTTTGTGCATATCACCACCTACTGGGCAGGAGGAGAATTAATAGTAAAAATGGACTTAAATATGAATCTGTTTCTCATCCACATCTATCATATCAATTCTGAAGACATAGATTTATCCACTGGAGTCTTATGGATTACTTTTATGCTGCCTTTATATGCTTTTGGGCCTTCAGAATTCTGGCCACCATTCACCTGCATTGTATGAACCTACAGAGATTCTCCTAAAAATCTTTGTTTGTTTTCAGCAAAAGACAAGTCAGTACACATCTGAGATGGCATGAGGGTGAGTGAATGATGAGAGAATTTTCATTTTTGGGTGAACTATATGTCTCGAACTGTGTTCAAAGTAAAGTGTCAATCAAAAGTCTAAACTTTCAACATGAACTCAAACATTTCTCAATAAATTCTTCCAAGAAAAGCTATGCTTGATATTTTGATTTAATTGCTCTATGCTTTTATTGTTTTCAAAATAATTTTATTCAAAAGTATTTTAAGTGAAACATCAGACATATTTAGTTTGACATTATTTTAAAAGCCCAAATGTGCCAAACAGTGCTTTCACTTTTCAGGGTAATTAACCTACTTATAGTTGCCTGTGAATTGAATGAAAAAAACAACAACATTGAGACTATAACACACTTAACAAGGAAACAAAACATAATAAAGTACTTAGATTTTGTGATTCTGACTCATGAACTTTATTCAGAATCTTGCTAAACAAAGATGATAACGATTGCTTCCTCTATATAATTTGTAAACCAACTTGAAATGACACATGAATCACACAGAGACTTACTCATCTTACTTCGTCTTGAGTGTGTACTCTATTTTTGAGTACTACTCAGTGTTTGATGGTGACTGCTTTAACCTCTGTGAAGAAGTCGTACGAGTCTTTGCCCCCTCTCTGCCAATCCCAGATTGTTTCATGCCGCCAAATGGCAGATTTAAATCTCTGACCAGCCAGCAGTTGGCCCACACCAACCCAGCCTGCAGTTTCCTAGCAACCCTGTGCACACGTCCCACATCTCGGGACCATACCGTGGCGGCTAAACCATAGCGTACACCGTTGGCTCTTGATATCACTTCCTCCTCTTCATCGAAGGGTGTCACACAGGTTACGGGACCAAATATCTCTTCCTGCATCAATGCGGAAGAGTCGGTAACCTCAGAAATGATGGTTGGCAACATGAAATAGCCACCTGCATTCCGCTGTGGAAGGGTAAGTTTGTCCACACCCTCCCCGCAATATACCTTGGCACCCTCTGCCAGCGCCAAAGCCACATAACCATTAACCTGGGAGAGGAAATTGCAGTCAGTAAAGTAAGACTATTAAGATATGTTCTAAAAGTGTATATCTGTTTTGAGTCTAGAAACCTTATTTAATAAGGGCTGTAAAGAGAATCAAGGGCTGTATTCTCTACTCTGTTTAACTACATATTGACATTTTGTTTTTTCAGAGTGAGCGCACTGTGAATTCAGCAACATGAAGTTGAAGGTTTGCTTTTGAAATAAGTCTGTGCTTACCAAAAATTCAATCACTTCCCCAGTGGCCAAGGCTGGATGTGTTATTTAAGGTATGGCCATGTGTGCACTCCAGTTTCTGGGTGAAATATCCTCAGAGTGGTGCCAAAAGTGAGTTGTATTTTTAGTTGTAAATTATGTTACACAGTCAACAGATATGCATATTTTATTAACCATACGCCCTAACCCAAACCCTAAACCTAACCGTCAGTGGAGGAAAAATGACATTTTATGAGATGAAAATGCAATCTCCGAATCATGCTCACTATCGTTAATTTGAACGTGATTACTTCCTGATTCCCACGGAACCAGAACCCATGTCTAAGAGGTTGCTTGGGTATTGTGCTATCAGTAGCACTGGAGGGAAATCAGGCATGTAATGATACACAAATTTTACGATACGATGTATAGCCTCACAATACTGAAAACAATACGATACTGAGCAACCACAAATGTGTCGTTTAAACTTATTCAAGGATTCGACATAAATCTCTTTTAAATCATAAATAAGTGTCTGGCATTGACAACAAAAAGCAGAGCTCAAAGTAACTTAAACAACGGCACTGCATATATTTTGTTTGATTGTTGAGAAAATGTTATGTGAAAAAATACACATAGTTTCAAAGCAGCTTTTTGGGGCAGCTGTGGCTCAGGTTGTAGAGCGGTTTGTCCACTAATCGCAGGGTGGTTCGATTACCAGCCCACATGACTCCAAATGCCGAAGTGTCCTTGAGCAAGACACTGAACCCCAAGTTGCTCCCAATGGCAGGCTAACGCCTTACATGGCAGCTCTGCCATCATTAGTGTGTGAATGGTTGAATGAGTCACAGTGTAAAGCACTTTGAATATCGCTAAGGATAAAAATGCGCTATATAAGTGCAGACCATTTACCATTATAGAAAATGATGCCTAGTTGTTTGAAAGCCCCCTGTGAACAAGCTGAAGTGACTGTAGCAAAAACTGATCTGCACACATAATTGTTTTGCCCTCTTCTCCCTGTTTCACTTTGCATGTAAACTTTACCAGCGTTATTACTGGCTTATAACATGTGCGCAAGCATTGTTCTCAAAGCTGTTTACATTTTGAACTCAAAAGCAGATAATTATAAGTCTCATGTAATTGCAGGTTTCTTACGTTGTCAGTTTTTGAATAAGCTGTTTTTCAATAGTTATGACTCATAACTTATGAGTGTCTTGCTGTGCATGTCACGTTCAGTGTCAGTAGGGAGAGGCGGCTGTTAAACTTACTGCTGCTGTTTCTGCCTCACAAATCCACAGATTTGTGAGGTGATGTCTACGTAAATAAAACTACATGTTTGATGTACTGTAGCACCTGGACATGACACCGTTGTTTGGCATATTCGACAAGCAGTACCTCTACAGTACAATCTACTTGGCATTTGCCATCGATCTTCTCGCCTATGTACTGTAAGTGTGTTGCTCTCTTTTCCTGTGAGCGCTCAGCGCCGCCTCTCCGGGGAAGAGACTGTTACGCAGCTCTCAATATTGCACTTCTTAGTTTTAATAACACTATAATGCATTTGTTTATGTATCGTACGATACATATGGTATAGTATAGTGAGCGTCGTACATACAATAAAATACGATACAATAAAATATTGTTTTACACCCCTAAGGGAAATGTATTCACACATTTGATGTAAAAATGCCTGATGGAGGATGGAGCTTGTCAGCAATTCACTTGAATGGGGTTAATATTAGGGTAAATTAACTTTCAGAGACAACATGTCAATTTCATTGTGATAATGTAGGCTTTTTCTTTTTTTTTACGGGACCAAATAACATTTTATAAAAATTAGATATCTTAAATATCTAATGTGTTTCTCCTAGACTCCAAAAAGATTAAATGGAGAGAAAAGTGGAGTAAAATGGAGTCTTTTGCTTACATCTCCTGCTTCTCCTGATAAAAACTCTGGTAATCTTGTTTTTACTACAGAATTTCTGAAGAGATCTATAAGGTATAGTTCACTCATACAATCCCAGATGTGTGAATTTCTTTTTTCTCATGAACAAAAACAAAGATTTTTTTTGTAGGTCAGAAATATGCAAATTAATAGTGGATAGAAATTTGAAGCCCACATATCACATAAAGGCAGCATAAGATAATCCATACAACTTCAGTTGTTATATCTATATCTTCAGAAGTGATATGATAGGTGTGGATGAGAAACAGATCAAGATGGAAGTACTTTTTTATTATGAATCTCTACTTTCACTTTCACTTCTACATTCTTCTTTTGTTATTTGGCCATTTGCATTCTTTGTGCATATCACCACCTACTGGGCAGGAGGAGAATTAATAGTAAAAATGGACTTAAATATGAATCTGTTTCTCATCCACATCTATCATATCAATTCTGAAGACATAGATTTATCCACTGGAGTCTTATGGATTACTTTTATGCTGCCTTTATATGCTTTTGGGCCTTCAGAATTCTGGCCACCATTCACCTGCATTGTATGAACCTACAGAGATTCTCCTAAAAATCTTTGTTTGTTTTCAGCAAAAGACAAGTCAGTACACATCTGAGATGGCATGAGGGTGAGTGAATGATGAGAGAATTTTCATTTTTGGGTGAACTATATGTCTCGAACTGTGTTCAAAGTAAAGTGTCAATCAAAAGTCTAAACTTTCAACATGAACTCAAACATTTCTCAATAAATTCTTCCAAGAAAAGCTATGCTTGATATTTTGATTTAATTGCTCTATGCTTTTATTGTTTTCAAAATAATTTTATTCAAAAGTATTTTAAGTGAAACATCAGACATATTTAGTTTGACATTATTTTAAAAGCCCAAATGTGCCAAACAGTGCTTTCACTTTTCAGGGTAATTAACCTACTTATAGTTGCCTGTGAATTGAATGAAAAAAACAACAACATTGAGACTATAACACACTTAACAAGGAAACAAAACATAATAAAGTACTTAGATTTTGTGATTCTGACTCATGAACTTTATTCAGAATCTTGCTAAACAAAGATGATAACGATTGCTTCCTCTATATAATTTGTAAACCAACTTGAAATGACACATGAATCACACAGAGACTTACTCATCTTACTTCGTCTTGAGTGTGTACTCTATTTTTGAGTACTACTCAGTGTTTGATGGTGACTGCTTTAACCTCTGTGAAGAAGTCGTACGAGTCTTTGCCCCCTCTCTGCCAATCCCAGATTGTTTCATGCCGCCAAATGGCAGATTTAAATCTCTGACCAGCCAGCAGTTGGCCCACACCAACCCAGCCTGCAGTTTCCTAGCAACCCTGTGCACACGTCCCACATCTCGGGACCATACCGTGGCGGCTAAACCATAGCGTACACCGTTGGCTCTTGATATCACTTCCTCCTCTTCATCGAAGGGTGTCACACAGGTTACGGGACCAAATATCTCTTCCTGCATCAATGCGGAAGAGTCGGTAACCTCAGAAATGATGGTTGGCAACATGAAATAGCCACCTGCATTCCGCTGTGGAAGGGTAAGTTTGTCCACACCCTCCCCGCAATATACCTTGGCACCCTCTGCCAGCGCCAAAGCCACATAACCATTAACCTGGGAGAGGAAATTGCAGTCAGTAAAGTAAGACTATTAAGATATGTTCTAAAAGTGTATATCTGTTTTGAGTCTAGAAACCTTATTTAATAAGGGCTGTAAAGAGAATCAAGGGCTGTATTCTCTACTCTGTTTAACTACATATTGACATTTTGTTTTTTCAGAGTGAGCGCACTGTGAATTCAGCAACATGAAGTTGAAGGTTTGCTTTTGAAATAAGTCTGTGCTTACCAAAAATTCAATCACTTCCCCCAGTGGCCAAGGCTGGATGTGTTATTTAAGGTATGGCCATGTGTGCACTCCAGTTTCTGGGTGAAATATCCTCAGAGTGGTGCCAAAAGTGAGTTGTATTTTTAGTTGTAAATTATGTTACACAGTCAACAGATATGCATATTTTATTAACCATACGCCCTAACCCAAACCCTAAACCTAACCGTCAGTGGAGGAAAAATGACATTTTATGAGATGAAAATGCAATCTCCGAATCATGCTCACTATCGTTAATTTGAACGTGATTACTTCCTGATTCCCACGGAACCAGAACCCATGTCTAAGAGGTTGCTTGGGTATTGTGCTATCAGTAGCACTGGAGGGAAATCAGGCATGTAATGATACACAAATTTTACGATACGATGTATAGCCTCACAATACGAAAACAATACGATACGAGCAACCACAAATGTGTCGTTTAAACTTATTCAAGGATTCGACATAAATCTCTTTTAAATCATAAATAAGTGTCTGGCATTGACAACAAAAAGCAGAGCTCAAAGTAACTTAAACAACGGCACTGCATATATTTTGTTTGATTGTTGAGAAAATGTTATGTGAAAAAATACACATAGTTTCAAAGCAGCTTTTTGGGGCAGCTGTGGCTCAGGTTGTAGAGCGGTTTGTCCACTAATCGCAGGGTGGTTCGATTACCAGCCCACATGACTCCAAATGCCGAAGTGTCCTTGAGCAAGACACTGAACCCCAAGTTGCTCCCAATGGCAGGCTAACGCCTTACATGGCAGCTCTGCCATCATTAGTGTGTGAATGGTTGAATGAGTCACAGTGTAAAGCACTTTGAATATCGCTAAGGATAAAAATGCGCTATATAAGTGCAGACCATTTACCATTATAGAAAATGATGCCTAGTTGTTTGAAAGCCCCCTGTGAACAAGCTGAAGTGACTGTAGCAAAAACTGATCTGCACACATAATTGTTTTGCCCTCTTCTCCCTGTTTCACTTTGCATGTAAACTTTACCAGCGTTATTACTGGCTTATAACATGTGCGCAACATTGTTCTCAAAGCTGTTTACATTTTGAACTCAAAAGCAGATAATTATAAGTTTCATGTAATTGCAGGTTTCTTACGTTGTCAGTTTTTGAATAAGCTGTTTTTCAATAGTTATGACTCATAACTTATGAGTGTCTTGCTGTGCATGTCACGTTCAGTGTCAGTAGGGAGAGGCGGCTGTTAAACTTACTGCTGCTGTTTCTGCCTCACAAATCCACAGATTTGTGAGGTGATGTCTACGTAAATAAAACTACATGTTTGATGTACTGTAGCACCTGGACATGACACCGTTGTTTGGCATATTCGACAAGCAGTACCTCTACAGTACAGTCTACTTGGCATTTGCCATCGATCTTCTCGCCTATGTACTGTAAGTGTGTTGCTCTCTTTTCCTGTGAGCTCAGCGCCGCCTCTCGGGGAAGAGACTGTTACGCAGCTCTCAATATTGCACTTCTTAGTTTTAATAACACTATAATGCATTTGTTTATGTATCGTACGATACATATGGTATAGTATAGTGAGCGTCGTACATACAATAAAATACGATACAATAAAATATTGTTTTACACCCCTAAGGGAAATGTATTCACACATTTGATGTAAAAATGCCTGATGGAGGATGGAGCTTGTCAGCAGTTCACTTGAATGGGGTTAATATTAGGGTAAATTAACTTTCAGAGACAACATGTCGATTTCATTGTGATAATGTAGGCTTTTTCCACCTTAACACAGTGTCTAAACCTAACAAGCAACATAAAAAGTTTCCAGCACTAATCTATGTTAAAATGCTATGTGATGCCAAATAATCACAGTCAATTACAACATATGCTAATGTATAATATAATAATATAAAGTTAAGCGTAGTAAGATTTAGGACCAATAACATTTCACTGTCATTTGTCGCATTCACATCTGATTTTGGACTAAAAGGTCTTCGTTTGGCTGGTTAGCATGTTTCGGCTAAATTAGCTCCTGCTGGTAGATGTTGAAACCACACCATTCTGGGGATATTAAGATGATTGAGAATGCCAACAGATAGCTTTCTCCAGGTATTATAGAGCTCCTTAGCTTTGATGAAAACTCATAGAAGATTTAGATAGATCGTGCCAATTGAGGACACTAACAAATTACTACCAACAACCAAAACCTGATACCAAATGCAGCATGTTATGTCAATGAAAACATAGTTATTTTCTGACCTTCTGTAGGTGCTCTTTGCTGATAAGCGCTCCGTTGTTGTTGGAGGGGTCAGAGGGCACTCCAGTTTTCCACTGACGAGTCGCCTCCACAAAACGAGTGAGGAATTCTGGGTAAATGCTCCGTTCAACAAAGATTCTGCTGGTACACAGACAAATCTCTCCCTTAGAGAAAGAAGAGGAAGGGGGACAACCATATTATATTTGGACAACCATAATACCAGCACAGCAATTATGTGTTTATGTGTGTGAAAAATGAGAAATATACAGAAAGAGAATAAGTGTGAGAGAGCCTGATGTCCCCTGCTGTATTAAAAATATGTATTCTGAGCACCCCAGTGTGGCAGAAAAGAGAACTGCATGGACTGCTTGACTATGGACTGTTTGAATATACTGTGTTGTATATACACTTAATACTACATATTATGTACATTAACAATACAAATTCCAAGCAGTATTGTACATTGTTGTCACATGCTCTCATTATGTGCATGTTTTATTCAGCGATATGCATATCCTGTTATCATTTCTGAAATAAAAACTTTTTCTGCTTCTTTTTTTTATTATAATTATTATTCAATTTTGTGAAAGAAAATGTTATTAGTCTTAGAACTCCAATAGAAATGAGTCAAGAAAAGCATGTTAAACATTTCTCACACTGGAAATGGAAGGTCATGTCGAGAACATTGTGGGATACTGTACCTAGCACAGTGTAATATGCAAATTTTTGCAAATGTAGTTGCCCATTAACATTTTTGAAGCAAACAGAAAAGTCACATACTCTCCACAGTGTACATACAATATACTGCATAAACAGATTACTATGATAGTATGCTGAGTACTTGGGCTGAGTTCAGAACAGAGACTATTCAGACCGAGACAGAGCAGATTGGAACGCACAATATGGCGGCTGTTGAAATGGAAGTCCTGCCTTACAGGTAAATGAGCCAATCTGACAGTGTCAATCAGTTAACTTGAAAACATGTATGAGAATTAGCTGAAACAGCCTAAAACTTTTTTTTTTACTGTAATCTGAGGTTAAAAAACACAATTTATGATACTATTGTTGTCAAATTTTGCTGATTTTAAATATGTTTTTTGATCGGTATCTTGACCAACCGTTTTGGCCGCCGATGGCCGCCGATTGGACTAACTTGCCTTGAAAGGGACTTTGGTTCAAAATGGAATACTACCATACTACTCTTCCTATGTCTGCCACATTAAGGCTAGCTATGGCAGAAATAGTAATAGAGACACATTCTCGAGTTCATTGACAGGTGATGTCAGTAACTAAAAGGCGATTGGCTCTTTTACACGTAAGGCCGGACTGCCTTTTTCTATCAGATGATTGTTGGGCGTTCCAATTTCTCCCATTCATTGTAAAAGAAGTGACCCGTCTCTGCGAAATAGTCTCTGAATTTGTATGATTTAGAATGTTTGAGCACAGTATTGTCAAATATTTTGCAAAAGAAAGCAAAAGTGTAATTGGCAAAGCTACCGAATATGTAAACTATAACACGATTGGTATGAGCTCACCTGATTAGAGAAGCTTGATCGTACAGTAGTGCTGATGCATTGCTCCATGTCAGCATCAGCAAATATGATAGCAGGGTTTTTCCCACCAAGCTCCAAAGAAAGCTTCTTACAGAACGGCGCACTACGTTCAGTTATCAGTCTCGCTGTAGCTGTGCTCCCCGTAAATGAGATCAATGGCACATCAGGGTGGGACACCAATGCATCCCCCGCATGCGGGCCCGTACCAAATACAATGTTAACCACACCTGGTGGAAAACCTAGAAGATAAACACCCGCATAATGTTTTGAAATATGTAACCAATTCAGACATCATGGTATGTATATTGTAGTCAATGTGATTTTCCGCTAACCAGCTTCCTCCAATAGCCGACACATCATCCAGGCAGTGACTGAAGTCATTTCACTGGGCTTGGCCACCACAGTGTTGCCTGTAGCTACAGCAGGGGCAATCTTCCAGGTCAGGAGGTACAGCGGCAGGTTCCATGGGCTTATAAGACCAGCTACAGACAGACAGAAGAAAATAGCACAAATTACACAAACTATTTGATAAGACCAGCTAAACAAGAATGATTGTAAAGACCCCTTGTAATCGCTGAAGGAGTAGAGTTTTCTTTACTATGTTGACATATTTCTTACTGAAACTGGAAGGTCGGGGCAGTAGACTACAAATCGATTGGCTTGTCCCTTTTTTTTAATTGGCAATACTTATTGGTTTAAGTCACAGCCATGAACACGTGCTATTCGCTAATGCTACTCGGTGGCAGGTGGTATAAAGCCTAGTGTACACTACACGACTCAAACTCATCTTCTTTGATGTTTTGAGTCGGTGACTGGTTGCAAAGAGAAGTCTCAGATCTCACGACCTACGTTTTTCTAGTGTGCACAATTCTGCGACAAGCCCCGACAATTCGCAGATGCTATGACGTTTCTTAAACCAGCTTGATATCTAGACGTCTTGTCATCAGGTGTGCACACTGTCCTGATGGGCGAGAGACAGACAATGAGCCAAAGCCAATGAAATACAGAGAGAGCGCAAGAGGAGAGCAAGGTATTGGGAAGCAGGAAACAAAAAATTATTTCAAAATACAACAAAACACCCACATCTCCCTACTCGCTGTCTTTATTATTTTCGACTTTGCAAATAAGCGCAAAACAAAGCACAATCACGAATAAACTGTGCAAGTTTGTGAATTAATTTAGTTATCATCATTTTAAGCTGTGTTATGGGCGATCCATTCAAAATGGGGTGATGCTAAAGACAGCTGAAACAGGGTCCAAACTCTTTGGAGATTCAGACATTGGGCTCATAGTGCAACAGCAGCGGAGCACCGTATAATAAAAAACAGATTAAACTTTGCCTGTTACGTGCCGATTTAAAGGAGAATAACTGTCTGATCGGACAGTATAACAAAGTGAAAGCATGTATGAATGTATTCTTCAGTGTGTCTGATATCAACATGCAAGCATGCCCATCAGAAGCTCAGTTACAGGTTCTAAACTAAAATAACTCATAATTTTGCCTGCGGTATTAAATGCAAGTATATTTAGGAGAAACTTTGCGCCGATTTTTAGCACTTTCTTTTTACTTGACTATGGTTTAATTATGAAGACGTAATGATTGATGTATGTCCTCATGAAAATCAGAGACTCTCCCCTCGAAATTCAAACACAAGTGGTCAAAAGAGACAGCCAGGTGTAACGGTGATGTGTCTCTCCTTTTAACCTTTGAACTGATCACCCAAAGCGTATCTTAATACCAGGTGTGCACATGGCCACAGTCGGGGATGAATGGTCTTGTGGTTAATACACCCAGTCTGCGATCAGTCATGTAGTGTGCGCACCAGCATGGCAGAAAACAAGACTGTAATTCGCAGATAGTGTGCGCATGGCTTATAGCAATATTCCAGGTTTAATACAAGTAAAGCTCAATCGACAGCATTTGTGACATAATGTTGATCGCCACAAAAATTATGACTTGTACGTCCTTTTCTTAAAAAAAAAAAGCATAAATCTGCGTTCCAGTGAGGCACTCACAATGTAACTGAATGGGGCCATTCCATAAACTTTTAAATACTCACTGTTTCAAAAGTATTGCCACAATACACAAGCAATATGCGTGTAAACATGATTTTAATATGAGAAAATTGCTTAGCTGTTCGGTGTAAATTTATATCCAATTTTACAACTTCGTTGCCATGACAATGTAATTTCAGCAAACCCTAAAATGACCATTTAATCAAATATACAGCTCAAATAATACAAGAGTTAACAGAAACATAAATGTAAGTGCTTTTATAAAATTATAAGCTTCAAATTTCTCTTTAAACCCTCTTTAAACCCTCCAAATATTGGCCCCATTCACTTCCATTGTATGTGCCTCACTGAAACCTCAATATTTGCTTCTTTTTTTTAAAGAAAAATATGGACGACTCAAAAAAATGTTTTGCCTCAAATGCTGTTAATTGAGTTTGACTTGTATTGAACCCGGAATATTCTTTGAGGAGGGACATTGTCATTTTACTCGTTTTGTAAAAAAAAAAAAAAAAAAGATACATTTTTAAACAAGATATTTGTGGTCTGTTTATCCAAAAGAGAAAGACTGTACATTTTAAGTGTGTATATCTGTTAAGTTAATTTTGTCAACTTTTAGAAGTAGCCTATACAAGCGTATACTGTAGATGGCCTCAGAGCTAATAAATATGTGCTAAACTCCACAAAACTCTAATTTTGATTTCACGGGGTCTTTAAAATAGTATTGTGCATAAACACATACCCACTCCCACAGGACAGCGTAATGTGTAGTTGAGACAGTCCATGTGATCCATTTGACTGCAGTCATTTGTATGATGTAGGACAGATGAAGCAAAGTAACGGAAGTTGTATGCTGCTCGTGGAATGTCAACAGTTCGGGCAAAAGTTATAGTCTTCCCTGGGAAAGAGACAGATTTAACTGGGTAACTGTAGCATGGAATACAGCATGGACACAGTAGGGCTACAGCTGAATGAAATTGTTTAATGATAAAAAATGATAGACTGATATACCATCCAGACCAATTGATTAGCAGATATGGTGATGTATGTATTTATGTATTAGCCTCTGTTATATCAGTGTGACGAGGAGGAGGGCGTGGCAGGCCGTGATGGAGCACAGCCGGCGCTGAATCAGCTGATCAGTGGGAGACCAAGATAAGGGGCAGCCGGAGATGCCATTCGAGAGAGAGAGACGCATGCAGCCACGCTGCATGTTTGTTTATGTGTGTTTTAAGTTTACCATTAAACTTTATGTTTACTGTTCAGCCGGTTCCTGCCTCCTCCTTGCCCGTACTGTTACAGTGGTGCCAAAACCTGGAAAGGAGGATGGATGCACTGTTGCGGAGTCCTTGCTGCTGCCATCCGCCAGGGGAGCAGCCGCGGCCATCTGCCTGGGATGAGGGGTCACTGCCAGCTGCCGAGAGCCAGAGGAACTGTGGCCATTTGCAGAAAAGGGGAGGAGCGGTTCCATCTGCCATCTCCCGGGAGTGGAGCGAGCTGGCGTCTGCCAGACGACGATGGAGCGGTTGAGGACCAGGCGACAGCGCATCCGGAAACCACTCACCCTTTCACTCTCCCATGCCTCGCCTCGTCTCGTCTCTCCCCCCAGGTTCACAGGAGGCGGGGTGGGTCACCGGCTGACTGAACGGCCAGAAGGGCAGTGTCTCCCCCCCAGAGATGGGTGGTGGGAGTTAGCCAGACCGGTGGCGCCCGATCCTCAGCCAGCTGGGTAGCGGTCCTCCGCGATGCCAGGTGATGGCACTGGACCTCGCCTCCTGGCAGATGGCAGCTAGCTCCTCTGCCTCTTGGCAGAAGTCAGCGGCTGTGTCTTTGTGTCTTTCTCTCTCCAGCTCTCCTTACTCCTCCTCTTATCTCTCTCTCTCTCTGATTAGGCCACTCAGCACCAGGTGCGCACACTCACAGCCCAGCCACGCCCTCATCCTCATCACAATCATCTCTATAAATATTGGTATCAGTACTCTTTTAGTGCCCTGTATTATGGTGTACAGTATCCAGTGTTACCCTGGTCTTTAGACTCAGCCTGGGCAAATTCTTCCAGATGCGACTCTATCAGGTCTGCCAGCTTATTCATCACTTGAGACCTCTCAGCTGGGCTCTTAGCTGACCAATCAGGAAAGGCCTCTTTGGCTGCCCTCACTGCAGCGTCCACCTACAAGCACTCAGAAAAGGTTTAACTTAATTATAGATGTCAACCAATAGGCCATAGAGTGCCTTGCTCTATACTAGCAGTTGGCAGGATGTTGTGTCTAAAAAGATTTTTGTAAGATCATGAGAT
Organism: Xyrauchen texanus; assembly: GCF_025860055.1. Lineage (NCBI taxonomy): Eukaryota > Metazoa > Chordata > Actinopteri > Cypriniformes > Catostomidae > Xyrauchen > Xyrauchen texanus. The sequence goes on along the minus strand of NC_068300.1, from coordinate 14,853,505 downwards.
ATTAAGTGTATTAAAGAGGTGTCATCTAATTTGTCCAATGCATGAAATAACATGCAGCATATAATATAGCACAAACACATTTTCTTTTCCACTGACCCACACCAGCTTACTTTGGTTGAATATTTATCAAGTGGACCTTGAGCATCAGCCCACAAGATTTCATTTGTTTTTTATGACCAGTGAAAAGTAAATGGGACCAAAGGTGCTTCAACCGGCTCAGCAAACAATCTTTCTTGGAATTTGTGTTTTCAACTAAGTAATGTTCTATCGGGTTCCATATTTGTATTTTTGTTTATTGAAACTGCAGTAAAAATTTTACAATTACATCTAGTTCAAATGCTCACATAATATGCATATACAGGATTGTTCCAGATGATATGAATGTTTCAAGTATTAGATCTGCAGAGATTCCGAATGTATTTAAACTTGTAAAATAAACAATTCTATATGTTGAAATCGAGGAAAACATCAAGAATAATCTCTCACCTCTTCTGGTCCACTTTCTGGAACTTTGCAATAAACCTCTCCAGTCGACGGGTCGTAAGAATCTATAAGTTTGGAGCATGGTACAAACTTCCCACCAATATAGTTTTCCAGTACTAGATAATTCATCTTTTTTGCTTCTTTAGAAATTGCTGAAAAATCGGAGTAAAAATCAGACAAAAAGAGGATCTAAAATGTTTGCACAGCAGTCAGCAGCCCTGTTGCGTGTGAGCACTGGACTGTGCTTTACTCTTTTGCAATGTATTTACTCATACAATGAGTGGTTGTATAAACCAAAAGGGCTTCTCCAGTAGATATGACAGTCAAAGATTAGTGCAGGTTGGACATTGAAAAAGCCTAACTTGCTGGAGATCAGCACATTGAAAAATTTCTGTAAAAAGTGAATGTGCATCATTAAGTATTGAATGAAATTGGTGACTAGCCAGAGTTTTACACAGCCCTACAACTAACAGCAGTGAATCAGACATTCATTTTACAAAATTATGCTAATCATGGTTGCTTTTGGCTAAAATTATTAAATGTAAATTCATGATAATGAATAAAATGAGTTTATTGATACAGTGACTTATAAAACAAAGATTAAAGAGAACTGTAGTTAGATCAGATGGAATGTAAAGGGATATTCTAATGTTACGTTGTATGTAAAATGCGTGACTGAACTGACTGATGGTTCTAAACTCTTGGAACTGGATCCAGAATTGAGATATCAACATGGACTGTATTTACTTTTGGAGCAACATCATTACGGAATAAGTTAGTTAAGTTACTTCAATAATTTACTTTGTGTTCTCTCTAGTTTGCTCAACAATGACTATAGAAAACACTTGCGAGAGACACGACTGATCATTCTGTTAGAGCAAACTATCAGCTACTTCACACTGGTTGTTTATTGGGTTGATGATTTTTCTGTTTATCATTGCTTATTGCTATTTTTTGCAGACATTTGCTCAAGTACAGAACGCATGATCTAAAGTATTGTATGATAGATGTGTATAATAGAATAGAAAACCCTAAAAAAATAGCTCTTTGGCTGAACTTGATTAATTTGTTGACAATGGTTCCACGTGTTTGAAATTAGTTTTCTTAACTTAAAATGACTATGTTTTCTCAACACAAACACTTTGTGTAGAAAGAACCTTGTTGAATTGGGTAAACCAGACAAAATTAGATGTGTCAATGTAACTCAAATAAATCTCTTTTATTTCTTTATGTACCAACTAGTGAAAGTGAATGTTAAATACATACTGGTTGGAAGCACTACAGAGTGTGGTTTATTAACTACGTTATGGTTAGGACAGCATTTGCTCAGCAAAGATAGCAATCAATTTCATGTGTTTCATCTACAGTGCCTGTCTTCATAGTTAGTTCAAGCTTTACTCTTCACCATAATAGTAACCCTCAAAACTCCAACATAACAAAACATCCCTTTATATTCATCTTGCACAAAAACACATACAATAACACTTAATTTTAACATTTACTCTCCCTATCAATCCTTTGCCAAGCATGCTGCAATTGGAAATCCCCTGGCCAGTTTCAACAAAAATAATTAATGTAGTCTCAACTCAAATGGATTACTGTTTAAATTTTACTGTTTTAAATGGATAGAATGAAATGAAATCAAGTTGTAACAAAATGTTCTAGAATTGTGTTGCTTAAGAACATTTAAATTAAGTAAATTGAACAAGCAGCAAAATTCGTTTGTGTGTGTGTGTGTGTGTGTGTGTGTGTGTGTGTGTGTATGTGTCAGCCAGCTATGGATGATCAATAAAAACAGATCAACTATAAACAAATCTCTCAGGTTTTAACTTTTATGTTGCATGAACTCAGTTTTGCGTGTAATCCAAATACAAAATAATTAGTCACTGTAATCAAATTACTTTATAGTCAAAAATGTAGAGTAATCCATTAGATTTTAAATTCTTGTAATCAGATTACAGCTACTGGTTTTTAACAAAAGTAATTACTTTTAAGTTCATTACTTGGGTTACAAATATTTCTAAAGAAAAATAATATTAATGTGTAATATAGATAAAATGTGACTACGTGATTTGGAGAGTGGCATGATTGTTGGTGCCAGATGAGCTGGTTCTATGGTAACTCATAACCGATCTATACAATTGTGGTGAGAAGAACATTATCTCAGAATGTTATTCTGAGATGTGGGTTGGCGGTATGATACACAATATTAGGCAGGAGGTTTTAATGTTGTGGTTGATCGGTGTATACGTCTGTCTGCATTTCTGTGACAGCTAAAGTGTGTGCGACAATGAACAAGTAAAAAACAGAAATTATTCTGAATTTCTTGAGCAGATCATTTCTTTTTACAAGTTTTTAAGCTTAAAAGTAATTTGATTAATTTTCAATGGAGCAATCCACAAAGTAATCTGATTATAATTTTAGAGTAGTTAGTCATTTTAAAGTGGATTGCTTTTTTCCACACTTCTACTTCAACTAAAATACAACTTCACCTGGCCATTTATGTGCTCGTAACTCATAACTACGATATTTCAGACTCCACATGAAGGGCACATTAGACATGGATGGTTGAAGTAAGTCTACCATCCTCACTTAAATAAAAAAAATAATTAAACATGCTGCTGGCAGGAAATCCAAAAACACTTAATTTCAGACCCACTTTATTTGTCTGCAGGTCCTCAATGCAACAGGCGTCAGATCACTTTCTACAACTTCAGATAACCTCTCTTCATTGAGTTTATCTGCTGAAAAACCAGTGAAGTGCTCTCTTGTGGCATATTTGTGTCTATTTGTCATTGAGAGAGGTATTTTAGGGCACTTTCTCAGGGAAGAGAGAAACACCTCAATAAAGGTGACAATAAATACATCATTTAAAGTATCAACTAATTTTTAAGCATGAACCTCACACTGTGTGTCATAGACAATTGTTTCATTGACACTGTAGTGTCTGTTACTCTAAACAAGGGCTGTTTCTAGTTATAAGCAGTATAAGTGTCCACTTAGGGCCTTGAGCCACCAGGGGGCATAGAATTTCACTTAGGGCCTCTATATGCACAGAAAAGACCCTGCTCTAACTTGAACTAGTTCCAAGTACATTAAAAGAAACATATTGTTTGATAATGTATGAAAGTAACTTTGAAAAGCTCATTGAATTTTTTTTTTTTTAAAGAGTTCTAGCAAAGACGATCAGATAACAAGACAAAAAGGCAAGAAGTGAAGCTTATTATACATTTTCATAAATAAGCATCACAAAATTAGAACAACATAAAGACAGAGCAGAAAGACTTAAGAGTAGGAAAGTGGATGGACTTCCAAACCCATAAATTTGATTCCTCAGGAAAACAGTCGAGCCAATCGTGAAAGACCTGCCAAGTAAAAGAAAGGACCCTCTACATCTATAAGTAGAATTAACATGGACACAAAGACTTTTCCTCTTAAATGCCATTGTAGGTAGAGATGCAGGAAATTAAAGGATAGGAAAACTTGTCTTTGAGGGTAATTCAGAAAACCCTTTGATGCTTGTTTAAAGCAGAGCTAATGTCACATTCCCACAGGTCTGTGATTAGTGCACTGGGAATAGGTCGAACTCTGCAGCATGGAAAAGCACATAAAGTAGGACTTCTTAAAGCTCAATGGAACATTTAGGAAAATAAGTATTTTGTTACCCGGATTGAATCAAGTCAGCCACCCTCAGAGCCGAGCCATAAAATAAGATGTAAAAAGTCAAGTACGTCCCATATTTTTCAGTCTTGTTGCTAATGTTAAATATAGGCAAATCCGCTGGCTTGTCGTGGTGGGCGGGGTCAAAGCAGCATCCAATCAATAACATATCAATGTATTTGCTTTCTGTTAATGGGATGGTTCAGCCAAAAAAAATTATTCTCTCATCATATATTCACCCTCATGTCATCCTAGATGTGACTTTCTTCTGCTGAATACCAAGATTTTTTTGAAGAATATTTCAGCACCGTAGGTCTAAACAATGCAAGTGAATGATCACCAGAAATTTGAAATTTAAAAAAGCACATAAAGGCAGCATAAAAGTAATCCATATTATTCCAGTAGTTAAACCCATATATTCAGAAGAGATACGATAGGTGCGAATGAAAAAAAGTCCCTTTTTATTACAAATAAATCTCACTTTCACATTTTTTGTTTTTTGGCAATTCGCATTCTTCACGCATATTGCCACCAAATGATTGGGGCTGGTCAAGGGTGGATATTTATATGTAAAAAGGGACTTAAAAATGTATCCGTTTCTCACCCACTATCATATCACTTCTGAAGACATACATTTATCCACTGGGGTCATATGGATTACTTTTATGATGCATTTATCAGATTTTTGGAGCTTGAAATGTCTGGTCACTATTAACTTGCATTGTATGGACCTACAGAGCTGACATTTTCTTCTACAAATCTTTTTGTTCAGCTGAAGAAAATCATACATATCTGGGATGGCATGAGAATGAGTAAACGAGATAATTTTTGGGGTGAACTATCCCTTTAACCTAGGAAATTTTAAAGCATCGATATTTGTTATATATTTCCTCAAGTTTATAACTTAGTCTCAGTCTTTAACAACATTCTTTAAAAAAGTCAATTATTATTAAATATCAGCCAGTGTAAAGGAAAATTACAGCTCCACACTTTCATATGGCATCCTTTGAAGAAAACAACTCCTTATCAGCAAACATTTAAACAGATGTGATGAGAATTTGTAATTAGCACTTTTTACCAGAAGTGGAAAATTATAATTGAGATTTGCACCTCAAATAAGGTCATTCAGCATTACTCTTAATGGTTGTCCATATATAATCATTTATTTAGCACAAATTAAAATTGCCTGGGGATTAAATACATGTACACAAATTTTATTTTACAGTTTATTTACTGGCTGTCAACACACAGACACTCATGTTTTCCACAGTGATTTTTATTTTTCTGATGAAGCTTTTCCCGGATCTAAAAACTTCAGCCTCAATACACCCAAACAAAAAGTTATTTAAATTAAAACACCTTAATATTAATGTCAAGATCAAATAAGTCAGATACAATAATGTCCTTCAGAAGCTTAAAGAAAGTTTGATTATACACCGATCAGACACAACATTAAAACAACCTGCCTAATATTGTGTAGGTCCCCCACGTGTCGCCAAAACAGCGCCAACCTGCATCTCAGAATAACATTCTGAGATAATATTCTTCTCACAATTGTGCAGAGTGGTTATCTGAGTTACTGTAGACTTTGTCAGTTTGAACCAGTCTGGCCATTCTCTGTTGACCTCTCTCATCAACAAGGCATTTCCATCCACAGAACTGCCGCTCACTGGATGTTTTTTTGTTTTTGGCGCCATTCCGAGTAAATTCTAGAGACTGTTGTGCGTGAAAATCCCAGAAAATCAGAAGTTGGCAGCAACAATCCATGCCATGGTCCAAATCACTGAGATCACATTTTTTTTTCTCCATTCTGATGGTTGATTAAAAAGTTAACTGAGCATTAACTGAAGCTCCTGACCCATATCTCTCAACAGAGAATGGCCAGAATGGTTCAAATTGGCAAAGCCTACAGTAACTCAGATAACCACTCTGTACAATTGTGGGTTGGCACTGTTTTGGCAGCACGAGGGGGACCTTCACAATATTTGGTAGGTGGTTTTAATGTTGTGGCAGATCTGTGTAGATTCCCAGATGAGTTTATGCCTCATTTAATTCTTTCCCATCCCCTCCACATCTCTTTCTCCACTAATCATCTTGCCAAGTTTATTTAATTCTCAATACATATGTTTTCCAGAAAACGACTGAAAAGATGTAGTGACAATTGAACAGCAGGTATAATACACACACTGTCCGTGCAGCTCTTATGAGAAACTAATGGAGTTGAGAGCATGCAGCCAGCATTGTTCTGTTTGTTTTTTCGTGTCCCCTCAACTATACACCCTTAAATATTTTTTTTTATTAAATCTTTAAAACCTTTGACATGAACCAAGGTTAAATGTCCCATATTGCTACCACACGGTCATCAGAAATGTTGAAATTTACAACGATCTAAAAGAAAATGTCACATTATAAAATACAAATTTGTTGAGTTTGTTGATCGAAGATTCATAAACGAATGGATGGAAGTACAGGTAAACATTTTGTGTTAAAGTGTATGGATCATTAAGAGGTATTAAGTTAAAAGATTTTGAGGGAAATGTGGGTCTATTACACAGTTCATTTGAATTTTGAAAGCTGAAGAGCAATTCAGACACAAGACATTCACTCACACCACAACATTAAGCCTTTGAAAAGGTGTGTGTTGTCTGTAAAATTAACTGCAGCTAGCATCAGGTTGCCTAAAGGGTATCTTTGTGTGTATGCACTTTGTTTTTGTGTATGCTCCGAGGAGGAATTGCACTTCTGTTCAGAGATTTCATCCAGTATGTTCTGATGGATCCAATTCAGACTGGTGTTTATTCTTTGATCTACAACAGGATAAGCATCAACAGTATTAACAAGTTAAATTGTTATGACGCAATGTCCAGAAATGCTGATGGATACAAGACATTGTATATTTTTCAAGGTCTGTATTTGTTTCAGAGCACGTTTTACCTCTGTGACGACTCCAGCAGCAATAGTCGAGCCCACATATCTGAGCATGAATCGACCCAGTTCTTTATAATCCTTATAAAGTTCCAGAGCCACAGGCCTATGTGTTTGAATCTCCACCACTGCGTTCTGTCCTTTACTCAAACACCTGCACAACAGAAGTACAACATTAAGACCCTTTTCCTAAATCACAAGTCTAAACAGAAGAAAAAAAAGAATGGTTACCCCCAAAATTCAAACTTGCTGCATCAATACGAGTCACACCAGGTTTGATGTATCCAAAAGCAATGCGTGGAATAGCAAATAAGATATAGAGATACAGCGGAGGGGAAGATTTTAACTGAATAACGACTTCAATTTTGGTCTGTTCCATAGACAAAGTTCTCTGAATATAGAAGACTCTGAATATAGTGAACAAGTTGTAACTTTTTTTTTTTTTACCGTTTTGGAGTTTGACAGCTCCTGATCACTGTATATTTTCATTGTATGAAAAAGAACAGCACTAACATTCTTTAGAGCTTCTTTTGTGTTCTAAAAAAGAAAATTATATTGGTTTAACCCTGTAAGCCATAAAGGTGCTTTTAAAGATTTTTTGTTTCAGTGGCATGCCCAAATTAAAGAGGGTAAATCATTTGGTATAATTTTAAAGAAAACATAAAAACATATATATAATATAGACAGCCATTTTCAGGTCTCTCCAGAGATTTTCGATTGGGTTTAAGTCTGGGCTCTGGTTGGGCCACTCAAGGACATTCTCAGAGTTGTCCCTAAGCCACTTTTGCATTGTCTAGGCTTTGCGCTTAGGGTCATTGTCCTGTTGGAAGGTGAACCTTCAGCCTCGTCTGAGGTCCTGAGTGCCCTGGACCAGGTTTTCATTAAGGAAATCTCTGTATTTTGCTGTATTCAGCTTCTCTTCAACCCTGACAAATCCCCCAGTCCCTGCCACTGAAAAACAACCCCACAGCATGATGCTACCACCACCATGCTTCACCGTTGTGATGGTATTGTGCAGTTGATAAGCAGTGCCTGGTTTCTTTCAGGCCAAACAGTTCAATCTTTGTTGCATCAGACCAGAGAATCTTGAGAGTCCTTAAGGTCCTTTTTTTTTATGCGTCTTGCACTGAGGAGAGGCTTCTGTCTGGCCACACTGCCTTAAAGCCCAGATTGGTGGAGTGCTGCGGTAATGGTTGGCCATCTGCAAGTTCTCCCATCTCCACACATGATCTCTGGACCTCAACTAGAGTGACCAATGGGTTGGAACAACCAGGACCAAGGCCCTTCTCCCCCGATTGTTCAGTTTGGCCGGGCATCTCTAGGAAGAGTCCTGATTGTTCCAAACTTCTTCCATTTAAGAATTATGGAGGCCACTGTGCTCTTGGGAACCTTCAATGCAGCCAACTTTTTTTGTAGCCTTCCCCAGATCTGTGCCTCGACACAATCCTGTCTCTGAGCTCTACATGCAGTTCCTTTAACCTCATGGCTTGGCTTATGCTCTAATATGCATTTTCAGCTGTGAGACCTCATTTAGACAGGTGTGTGCCTTTCCAAATCATGCCCAATCAATTGAATCTGCCACATGTGGACTCCAAAAGTGTAGAAACATCTCAAAGATGATCCAGAGAAATGGGATGCACCTGAGCTAAATTTCAAGTGTCATAGCAAAAGGTCTGAATACTTAAAGTTGAAATCAGAAGTTTGCATACACTTAGGTGTAAGTCATAAAAACTCAACAGATTTAATATTAGCAAACTATAGTTTTGGCAAGTCGTTTAGGACATCTACACTCTGTGCATGACAAGTAATTTTTCCAACTATTTTTACAGGCAGATTGTTTCACTTTTAATTGACTAAATCACAATTCCAGTGGGTCAGAAGTTTACATACACGGTTAACTGTCCCTTTAAGCAGCTTGGAAAATTCCAGAAAATTATGTCAAGCCTTTAGACAAATCGCTTCTGATAGGAGGTGTACTGAACTGGAGGTGTACCTGTGGATGTGTTTTAAGGCCTACCTTCAAACTCAGTGTCTCTTTGCTTGGCATCATGGGAAAATCAAAAGAAATCAGCCAAGATCTCAGAAAAACAATTATGGACATCCACAAGTCTGGTTCATCCTTGGGAGCAATTTCCAAACACCTGAAGGTACCACGTTCATCTGTACAAACAATAGTATGCAAGTATAAACACCATGGGGCCATGCAGCATCATACCGCTACGGAAGGAGATGCATTCTGTTTCCTAGAACTTAATGTAGGTTGGTGCGAAAAGTGCAAATCAGTCCCAGAACAACAACAAAAGACGTTGCGAAGATGCTGGAGGAAACAGGTAGACAAGTATCCATAATCAACAATAAAACAAGTCCTATATGGAGATAACCTGAAAGGCTACTCAACAATGAAGAATCCACTGCTCCAAAACTGCCATAAAAAAGCCAAACTACAGTTTGCAAGTGCACATGGGGACAAAGATCTTACTTTTTGAGAAATGTCCTCTGGTCTAATGAAACAAAAATGTAACTGTTTGGCCATAATGATCATCGTTATGTTTGGAGGAAAAAGGGTGAGGCTTGCATGCTGAAGTGCACCATCCCAACTGTGAAGCATGGGGTTGGAAGCATCATGTTGTGGGGGTGCTTTGCTGCAGGAGGGACTGATGCACTTCACAAAATAGATGGCATCATGGGGAAGGAAATTATGTGCATATATTGAAGCAACATCTCAAGACATCAGACAGGAAGTTAAAGCTTGATCGCTAATGGTTCTTCCACATGGACAATGACACCAAGCATACCTCCAAAGTTGTGGCAAAATGGCTTAAGGACAACAAATTCAAGGTATTGGAGTGGTCATCACAAAGTCCTGACATCAATCCAATCGAAAATGTGTGTGCAGAACTGAAAAAGTGTGTGCGAGCAAGGAGGCCTACAACCCTGACCCAGTTACACCAGTTCTGTCTGGAGGAATAGGCAAAACATTTTTAAAATAAAGAAGTGATCCTAACTGACCTAAGACAGGGAATGTTTTCTAAGATTAAATGACAGGAATTGTGAAAAACGGAGTTTAAATGTATTTGGCATTTACTTCCATGTTTTCATTTTTCAGGTGAAATATTCCTTTAAACTAAAACCCCTGTGTGGCATTTAACAAATATGATTCCACTACCATAGCATCTATCCATTTCACACACTTACTTTGGTTTCTTCTTGAGAACTTCTCCACTGCTCTTGTGTAATATGCTGACTAACTTCTTAATTGTGGCAGGTTCACTGACTGTCTGATAATGCAACAGCACCTGAGAATCAAAGACACGAAAACAGAAAACAAGTTGATACAAAAGGCTAATTGAAGCATAACATGTCCATGAACTTTTCTAAAATCAAGATTTTAGTAAAAATGTATATGAATGCAGGGAATAAGGGAAAGATCTAGTTTTTCAAAACATGCAGCCTCAATTAGTATGAGGTGATAAAAGCTGCATGCATAATAATTATAAAATAATTAACAAAATACCTTTGAACTTTCCAAAGGTATCATACAATCTACCTGTAATACATTTGCACATCACCCATAAAAATGTACCGATATATTTATATACTAGAAATACAAAACATAACTGAATGCAGTGAGATAAAGTTAATGTTTTCTCACAGGGAAGCCTTGAGTAACCGGAACTTCTATATTAAAGAGGAGAATTCTTGCTCGGAACCTTGTACACGCTCTGATGGGCTCTTTGGGATCACAGAATATACATCCAACACTACAGAGAGAAGAGAGCGACGCGAAAACATGATTATACAGAATCATTAGCGTATGTTGATTTTTAAAAAATTATTTATTGGGTATAAGAATTATGCAATTACACAAAATATTATGCAATCAAAATGTTATGATATACAGTAGTATGATCAAAGGAAGGGAATGTTTTCCACACCAATGTTTGTTTGCATGCTCACTTTATTTTGATGATATCCATGCCAGTTACCGTCAGACTGACATGATGACCAGCAGCTGCCCAGTCTAAAGCTTCATCATGGAGGGTGATCCCTACAGAGAAATAAAAGTTTGCATTAAGCATCCAAAATAGGTAAAACTGTGAAAACAAGTTTAAAACAGTTTCCAGACGAGGAGTGAATGGCCAGTACACACAACATGTCATATCACAGACCTTACAGAAAAACTGCATTCAATTTATTCTCTATTTTCATCATTTGGCTGGATTGCAAATAACACAGATTTCATCCATAAACGTCTCTATTAAAATTGGAAAAAAGTTTTAGCAAATAAAAATATAGAAGTTTATTGTCCTATGGCATGCCTGTCCTCATCTTGAATAGTGAAATACAGTAACATATCAAAATAAAGAATGTGGAAAGTTAGAGACATTATCTAACAGAGATCTACTTAAAAATTAAGGGTCATGAATTGACATTGCCCCAAAAATGGAATGGAATAAATACTGACTCGCAAAGCAATCTCCTTGAAAATCTCACTAAAGAGAACAACAACAGGAGGTAAACAAAACTTAAGACCAAGCGGTTAAATTAGGAGGAGGGAGCATTTTACCTCCTAATATTAATTACATTTTTTATATTTATGTAAACTACTTCCATGTTTACGTATTCAGTCCTGCAGCTTGACACCTCCACATAACAGAAAGACAGATTTTCAGCATTATTAAACACATAATTCACACCTTGAAATGTTCTGCAGTATGACATGCTAACCTCCAACGACTACGTTTTTAATTGTATTATATTTTCTATGCATGCACAGTTCAGAGAGTTTGATTGGGAAATTTGTGCTTTTAAAGAAATGGAATCACTGCACTCTACCGGTTCAGGGTGTGTAGATCCACAAACATTATTAACAGTCTCAAAAACAAGATGATCTACACTCCTTTTTCTCAATTTTTTTTATATCTCACAGTACAGGAGAACACAGATGTATGACCGCTGAAATTAACTTGTGAAGGGGAAAAGTTGAGAACTTAACTAAAATGGAACCAGCCTACACTTCCCTTCATGCAAATACAGAAATTCTAATCTAAAATCATAATGTTTTTTTATATATATATCCATGTCAATGTCAACTACAAGAGTTCTAGAGAGAAAAACATATACAACCCACCAGAAGAGGGTGCCGTCACATTTCTTGTCAGCAGGTGGTAACAGTGGCTGTTCCGTTGTAAAGCAATGCATCTTTCTAGATGAAAAATCTGATGAATGCATGTCTACCTTTCACAGTGCAGGTCTCATTAGGTGGCATGACCAGTGCCTTGTCTCCTGTCTCAATAAAGCCAGCCTCGATCTTTCCTGTCACACAGAACCCAGAGCCCTGATCTGAAAACAGAGAGACGCTTCAACTTATCAATATAAACCATCTATTTCTCAACTTATAACGAGTGATGATGGTACGGTGCGAAACAGTGTATGAGTGCAGAAATAAGGCTGTTTCATGGTTGGGTTTCCCTTTTAAGATTAAAACATACAAGCAGCAACAGCACTGTTTTTAGACTGAAATAAATTTTTACTACATACAGTGACCCCAAAAAGTACTTGGACACTTAAAAGTGAAGTGTGTAATTTGGTTACGTCACCAAATAGAATTACTAAAATGATGACTATTTTCAGAGGTTTCCCAAACATACTCCTCCGAAACCATTGGCTGGACAAACAGATTAGCCCTGCCCCAAACTAACACCAGTGCCAGTGTTTACATTTTTCTGAGAAATTAGATTACAAATAGCTTACTTACTGTATAATTGTTTCTGAATACTAGCATAAGAGAAAATATTTTAACATCAAAACAATTAAAAATAGTAACACTTTACAATAAGGTTTTGTTTGTTAACATTACTTAATGCATTAGGTATCATGAACAAACAATGAACAATATATTGTTAAGAATGTATTAATATTGCTTAACGTTAGTTAATAAAAATACAATTGTTAGTTCACAGTTCATTAAATAATGTCAACAAAAAACTTTTGATTTAAAAATGTATTAGTATATAGAAATTAACAAACCAAGATTAATAAATGCTGTAAAAGTATTGTTCATTGTTAACTAATGTTGTTAATATATGGAACCTTATTGTAAAGCGTTACCTTAAATGTATGAAAGTCTTGATAAACCTATAATCTTTAATTATCTCTATTAATTATTTATTTAAAAATGTCTTATTAATTTTAAACTAAGCAGCATTTTATTTATATATATATATATATATATATATATATATATATATATATATATATATATATATATATATACACAACAATCAAAAACTCTGGATACTCTGCTAGGGTACTTATGTGAACTTGAGGGGAACTAACTTCATATCTCCACTATAAATCACCTTGGGTCCAGCTGGTTAAAAATAACTGCAAAAGTGACCAGGAAAAGTGAAGTTAGTTCTGAGAAAAGGTCAAGCATCATGTTTTTACCACTTGCTTTGCTACTTAATTGCAATCAATTCCACTTTTTTAAGTGTGAAAATGTGTCCAAACACTTTATGGGGCTACTGTTGATCTACATTGTGCAATTTGATTTTTGTATATTTTGTGGTACAAAATCTTTCTGTATAATAATATGTTTTATTTATATAGCGCCTTTCAACAAGTTCAAGGACACTTTACACTCCATATACATTTAACAGGACAAAGTACATTAATATACATTTCAACATTCATGACGGTTCCCATGCTGACCTTTGAAGACGTCTGACACACAGAGTCTGAACGGCTTCTCTACTGACCTCTGAGGAGGTTTAAAAGCATCTGCAGAAAGAGAGATCAAGAGAAATTAACACAGACATGAGGAAAGCTGCAGTGTTTTTAAGGTTTTCTGTTTGCCTCATCAAGTTTTGGTGAGTCAGAGTAAAACTGCTGAGGATTCTTACAGCTCTACCGCCAATCAGATCACAAGACAAGAGCTGCTGTGGTTATCATCACAGAAGAGAATTCAACATTCTTACACACTAACACACACATGTACATGAATAGACTGAAAAGCACACATACACAAAACATGCATATTTTAAGGATCAAATACACACACACCTATCTGTTCAAGTAAGCATGGCCCAGTGTACCAGGCAGTAAGATCCGGTACTTTGCTCCTGATGGTCAGATTCTCTCCTGAAAGGCCACTTGTAGGGATGTAAAACACATCTGAATCCTGCAAAAACAATGACATTTTGAATATGCATTACATATAAATGTGCTTTATATAGAAAGGAAAATAATAAAACAAATAAATAAATAAAAAAATACAAATAGAAAAAAATCATGCATCTCAAAACAACTAATGATAAAACACAGTAAATAAAATGATAGTAATTAATTAATTGAAAACAATAGTATCAACTTCTCCAAGTTCTGAGGGTAGAGAGTTCCATAGTTTTGGAGCATAAGAAGAGAAGGCCACGTCACTCACAGAGCCTGAGGAAGTGTTATAAAAACAGATTTCGAGGAGCGGAGATCGAGCTTTGGAGTGTATGGGGTTAAAATCTTAAAGCATAAGAATTTAAAACACAAAACCTGACAGGTAGCCAGTGAAGGAATTCCAAGATAGGAGTGTGATCAATCAATGTGAGAGAAGGCGAAAGTATTGATTAGCTTTTCAGCCACAGAGAATGATAACATAGGGAGCAGCCTTGCAATGTTTCTGAGGTGATAAAAGGATGTTAAAACAGTATTTTTTACATGTGGATCAAATGAAAAATTTGCATCAAATATAAAACGTCTCGGTTACGAAAGTAACCTCTGTTCCCTGAGACGAAGGGAACGAGACACTGAGTTTATTAACGCAAATGGGAGTGCCTTCATACACAACCTATTTGAAACCTCTCTACAATAAAGCCAATATTGTAATATTGGCTATGGTGTTTGAGCCCCGCCTGACCACTATCAAAACAGGTGCACAGGCACCATTTCCTCAGAATTTCTGACTCGGAACAAGGAGCGCATCGCTCGTGCCTCAAGAACTCTGAGTCTTGTAGTGCGGCTAGCGTTCACAATGACTCGTTGCCTTCGTCTCAGGGAACCGTGGTCACGCACGTAGCCGAGATGTTCCCTCATGAATCAGTCCACTTGACATTGCGTTTATTAATGCATATGGTGAACAGAATGCTGCAGTGAGTGATCCTCGTGATGGCCAGGAGGGGATCACTCATAAGGAATATGAACTATAGTCGTATAGTATGAATTAACTCCCTATGAACCCAGTCGGGAAGGGAGTTTATTTAAATAATAAAGTGCTTGTGACTTTATGGAATTATAATGGCCTGAATGTAGGCAGTTGTGCAAATGATGGGGAGCCCGTACTTAACTCTTTCCCCGCCAAACACGGAATTTTCCGGGTTTTATGAAAAAACGCTTCCCCGCCAAACACGGAATTTTCCGGGTATCCGTGTTTTAGGTGGTATACGGTAAGGAAGACCTGCGCGCATGTTTTGAAAGAGTACGCAACTCTTTGGTCAACGAAACAGACTGCGATCGTCTCAAACGTGAAGTGGAACACCATACTAATACTAAAGCACTTGTTTGATAAAAATGCCTTTTTCTCAGCTTTTTGTCCGAAATGTTGTTTTTGACAAAACCTACCTCTGTTCAAGTGGCAATAAAAAAAAAGAACAAATGAAGATAAAATAAAATCGTTTTTTTTGCCTAAAAGCAGAGGCGCAGATCTTTATTTTGATATATAGCATCTTCATATATTCATGGAAGAAAATATTCTGCGGGCCATTAAATTTAGCGAAAATCGTCAAAAACCCTGGCGGTGGCTGGCAACTTTTTTAAAAACGCTGGCGGGAAAGAGTTAAAGGAAGGGCATATATATATATATATATATATATATATATATATATATATATATATATATATATATATATATATATATATATATATATATATATATATATTTGGCCAATGAATAGCAAATGCTCTAAACAGAGGACTTGTGAAGAAAGAGATGTTACGTCAAGGTTAAAAAACCTTGGGAATGTGTTTTGCAAGGACCATCCTGCTGCAAAGCATATGTCTTGTAAGGACACACCATTCGTCCATGGCCATGAGGAGGCCATGCCTCTAGTTGAGTGTGCTTTAACACCAATTGGGCAAGTCTGGCCCTGCGACTCATAAGCCAGGGTAATTGCATCGACAATCCAGTGAGAAGTCTTTGCTTGGAGACGGACATTCCTTTTGTGCATCCTCCATAGCATATAAAGAGCTTATCAGACTGTCTGAACTGGGGGGTGTGCTAAACGTATGCGTGTAGTGCCCGCACAGGGCATAACTAATGCAATGATTGTTCCTCATCTGAATTAAATGGAGGAGGGAAGAAGGTCTGAAGGTGAACCACCTGCGCTTGGAAGGGTGTGGTCAGGACCTTGGGTACATAGCCTTTTCTGGGTTTGACAGTGGCTCTTGAAAGACTGGGGCCAAACTTGACATGAGTTGTCGACTGATAATGCATGCATGTCACCTACCCATTTTACGGATGCCAGAGTCAGCAGTAGTGTGGTCTTAATGGAGAGCATGCGCAAATCAACAGAGTCCAAAGGCTCGAAGGGGGGCCCTGCGAGAGCTTTTAGGACTAAAGTTAAGTCGCAAGTCGGGACTTTCTGCCTGAAAACTTGGAACTTTGAGTACCAGAGGGGACAGTAGGTATTCTACACTGAGGCAAATAGATCAATTTCAGCTTTGCCAGATATTTCTCAAATCCTCAATACAGTTTGAGGGTGAAGTCTCCTGAATTCCGCCTTGCGGTTTATATATGACACGACTGTCATGTTGTCTGAGCGAACCAGGACATGACAGTTTGATATTTCTGACTGAAAATCCTTGAAGGCTAGAAATACAGCCGATGGCTTTAAGCACTGCGTGACACTTGCCCCAGCGTGACACCTTGCTGGTAAAATGCAGGAGCTGTCCGTGGTGATAAAGCAGCGGGATATAGTGATGCGATGTGTCCTTGGCGTAAAACACATCCGGTAAACGGCACTTCAGCCAGCTTTGAAGAGGTCTCATGTGTAAGAGACCTAATGGAATGACGGTGGATGTCACCGCCTAAAATCTCAATGCTTTCTGAAACAAGTTTCAGTGCACAAGGAACACATACAGAACGACATCTTGAAAGACTCGAACACGTAAGCAACTCTTTTAGATACAGTATAGATGTATAATTTATATCACACAAATACAAATACCCCTCAAAGAAGGGTAGAGGGCTTCGAGACAAGAGATCGCCGTCTTGAAGGAAAAAATTCTGAGGAAATGGTGTCTGTGCACCAGTTTTTATAGCGGTCAGTTTCATGCCAAAGCAGGCGGGGCTCTAACACCATAGCCAATATTAGAATCTTGCCATTATTGTAGACAGGTTTCAAATAGGTCATGTATGAAGGCACTCCCATATGCCTTAATAAACGCAATGTCAAGTGGATTGAGTCATAAGGGAACCCAGATTTTAGTTTGAAACTCCAAAACTAAGCTCTCAATGGACTTCTGTCTTATTACTGTTAAGACAAAGAAAATGTTGAGCCATCCAAGTTATTTTCACCAGGTTTAGAATGAGTTTATACCGATGACGTCTGCGTAGAAATGATAATTAAGACCCTGATCTTAAAAGCTGAACAATAGGAAAAATATAAATACTATAAAGTAAAGGGCTGAAAATTGTGTAGGACACCAGATTGGACTAAACCAATCTCAAACCTGTAACCACCTAGAGAGACAAACTGCCTGCGATCAGAGAGAAAGCACCTGAACCAGTTAAATGCAGTACTGGAGAGACCAAAGATAGATTCAAGATGGGTGGATAAAACGGTGAGATCAACAGTGTCGAAAGCAGCAAAGAGATCAAGAAGGATAAGAATAGAAAAAGAGCCCAAGTCTGAAGCCAGGAACAAGTCATTAGTGACCTTGACTAGAGCCATTTCTGTACTATGAAAACCAAACTGAAATTACTTAAAGTAACATGGTGGAGTTGAGAGAAATTTGAGAGAGGTGTGCCGGATAAACTAGACGAGCCTGAGAAATGAAACTGAAAAAAGATGTGGTAGCAAGAATATTTTTCATTAGTGCTAAAAAAGTCTAAACATGTTCCACCACCAGGCAAGGTGGTGGAACAATTACATTTGTGCAATCTATTATTAAGAGTATTGAAAAGATGTCTTGGATTATTTTGATGTACAATTATTTCAGAAAAATAACAGGATCTGGCCGATCTGATTTCTTTTTGTAATCATGTATGTCATGTCTTTCCAAGCCTGGTAATACACGTTCAGGCCAGAAAGATGGCACTTTCACTCTATTTTATGACAAACAGCCTTCATATAATGCCTGATAACAGCAGAGCCTTGCTATTCACAGAACATGTGTTAACCAGACTCGGAAACCGAGATGATGACGGGGAAACCTCCAGACATGCAAGTGATGACAAATTGTTAAAATCAAAATCTTTTGGCTTTCCACTGAAACAGTGGAAAAGAGATAGCAGTCGAAGACGAAGAGACAAAACGTGTTTTGGATGCAATATTCCATTGATTTGACAATGTTCATGAGTGTCTTTCGGCAAATAATAGTTCCATTTTAAATTCAGTAGCTGCCGTGCAGTGTGCCTTAAAGCCATGAAAGGACCCACATCCATCAAAGAGACGTAAATCCTGGGTTGACAGCAGGTTTGACCAACGTAGGAAACTCACAGAAAATAACAGCATTCCAAAGTTTAAACGGTAATCTCACATCGCAATGAAGAATAAATAAAGTAGTGCTCGGACTATAAAATGTAGAACTTCAAGCCGAGACTCCGAAAATCCGTGCTACCAGTAAAATAAATGAATAAACATTTAAACAGTGACAGGAGTGGCAGCCAAATGCGCCAGCGATCCCAGTAACATGATTACGTATATAAAATCCCAAAACTTTGTAAATGTATTCCACTAGTTACCATTTAAATAGTTAGTAATCAAAAGTTACATTTTTGCTGAAGAGATTACTTTGCATTTTATTGTAATTGGTTTCATTTAATATTTAGTCTGTTCAGATGGAATACATTCATATATATGATGTGATCCAAAGAACGTTTAAACAGCGGTGAAACACTTTCTTAAAATGTGTTACATTCACACGAGCAGACAGTAAGTTTGAAGTAAGTTTGGAGCAGCAGAAATAAAAATGAAACTAGTGTAAATTGAGTTGAGAACATTTAGCTTTATGCTTAGCTAAAATGCCATTTCTAGCCATTTTACATGCACCTGTTACTGGGTATGATTACATTATGATTATTTTATATCAAGAAAATCCACGTTAGATCATAATTTTTCTTCCTCTAGTAAGACCTTTGATAATAGGGTAAAGATGTACTGCAAAATTCTTATTCTTGATGAGAATGTTTGTATTGTTTTTCTGTAAAAAATATAAAAAATCCTTAAAACAAGTTCGATTTATTTTATTTATAAGAAGCAAAACTGCATGAGATATTTAGGCTTTTTTTCAGAGAATGTATTTTTGTTATGTGTATTTTGTCCTGCTGTACTGGCATATTGTTTTCCAATTGTTATTAACTTGTTTAAAGTCAAAACAAGTGAAACAATCTACCAGTGCTGAAGTAGCAATCGATAGCGCTTAGATTACATTACTGACCTTGAGTAGTCTAACGCATTACATTACAAATCACATTTTACAGCATGTTTTCTGTAATCTGAAGTGGAATACATTTTAAAAGTAACCCTCCCATTCCTGTTTGTAACAAATGACCAGCACAGACATCCATCCATTTATATACTTAAAAAGAGCACTATGGACATTTGGCTAACTATCTTCAGGTTCCGCAAATGAAAAAAAGTCATACTGGGTTGAAGGCTAGCAAAGTTTTGTAAGCTTTATTTAATGTTTTATTTGTGATATACCTGAAATTTTGTCAGATGAAGTGAATCAAAACGTGCAAATGTACAATTCTTTAGAATTGGAGTTGCTGGATGTGTCATAGCTCAGATAACACTTCACTTTATCATAATGCACAAACAGACATACATTTGTGCAAAGACACAAGAATGAGCATGCACTTAAAAGTAACTTGAAAGTAACACCTATGGTTTTCGAAACAAGTTTTATCATCTTAGGAAAGATTAACTTGAAACAAAATGTACTGGGGCAGAAGGTAATTAATCTAAACACCCTCCATGCACGCACAAAACATTACCTTAAAACCAGCTTGCTTCAGAAAGTGACCAAGCTTGGAGACAATTTCCTTGAACCTCTCTTGCTGCCAGTTCACCTGCACAAACGCACACATAAACACAGCATGATGTGATGAGCAAGACTGCTGGGAGTGAGGTTGTAGCCAAGTTCTCATACATAAATGAAAACAAGAATGCCATTGCAGTGGTTAGCGTATACTGTTGTAGTCACCATGGATACCCACCTGGTCCATCTTGTTGACAGCAACAGCAAGCTGAGTGACTCCAAGGGATCGGACCAGAAGTCCATGCTCCCTGGTCTGCCCACCTGCCTCGAACCCAGCCTCAAACTCCCCACGGCTGGCATCTACGACTAACATGGCCACATCTGCCTGCCAGTCACACACACACACAAAAGTTACACAAGCTTAAATGCACTGCCAGCTTCCACCATTAGTACAGACACCTGGGAAGACACAAACATTTCAGAAATGCACACAAACAAATGTGCTTTTCACACTTAAATTGTTAACCTTAAAAAATTAACGCTTAAAAAAAAAAGTAATCAGGGGTTATCTTGTTCCATGTTTCACACTTTGTAATACTGTTACAATGTTTGTTCTAATTCTGCCCTGGGTTAGCAATTTAAATTGTATACCTTGTGCATCATAATTCTGCTTAAGCAGGTCTTCAAACCGGGGGTTAAAAGCAAAGCTATCCCCTAATTAAAATTACAAGTGTGAAAAATTGCTTAACTCATGGTTAAAAGTGGCCTTGAAGGAATAGTTCACCAAAAATAACATTCTGATCATTTACTCACCCTCATACCATCCCAGATGTGTATGACTGACTTTCTTCTGCAGAACACAAACGAAGATAGATTTTTAGAAGAATATTTCAGCTCTGTAGGTCCATACAAAGTCCAAAACTTTGAAGCTCTATTCGACTCCAGTGGTTAAATCCATATCACCAGAAGATATGATAGGTTTGGGTGAGAAAGAGATCAATTCCTTTTTAACTGTAAATTCTCCTCCCAGCCCAGTAGGTAGCGATATGTACAACGAATGCAAATCAACAAAAATAAAAGATTGGGATTTCCTCTTGGGAAAGAAGAGCAATTAAGAGGGCTGTTTGAAAGTTGAAATTTATAGTTTAAAAAGGACTTTAAAATGTATCTGTTTCTCACATCGCTTCTGAAAACATGGATTTAACCACTGGAGTCTTATTGATTACTTTTATGCTGCCTTTGTGATCTTACAGAGCTGAAAATTTTGTTCTGAACAAAAAAACATCTGGGATGGCATGGGGTAATTACATTTTCATTTTTGGGTGAACTATTGTTTTAAAGGCCACTTTTTGTTTACCAGAGGTTGCGCAAGAAAAAAAACAGTTTTGTGTTCTGGTGAAACAGCAAGTTATATGAAATTATTAGCTGGGGAATGTTACTTTTAAAAGTAATGTGTTATATTATTGTGTTACTTATAACAAAAGCAATTGTAACATTATTTTGTGTGGAAAGAAGCCTGTTAGTTTCTTTTCTTATGATTTTGCATTAAAAAGTGCTAATTAGTGTGCAGAGTAAGAGTAAAGATGGTTCAAATGAAGACTGATGCACTAGGTTTAAATGGTTTTCCTGTTTCTTTTTTATTTGCCAAATGACTGACAGCAATTGGAACTTTGTCAATTAAAAAATAAATCTATATATAAATAAAAAAAAAAAACATTAAATGACAAATTTTATAGGGTGAAGCAACCCCTGATAGTTTCCAAGGTTTCCAAAATACAAGCAGAGGAACGTTTTGAAAAAGCCACAAAGAAAGTGCAAATACTCTTCAGGAAGTCAAACTACATATGGATGGCTTAAATTTAAATTTTAAATAAGATTAAGTATTTTAAAATGGAAAAAAATTATAACCTTCACCTTTAATAAAGATCTTATTCCTCAAGAAGTAATAAAACGTTAGTAAGAAGCTCACATGCATCTTTCTGAGGTCACTAAACATTTAAGTATTCCATATCAATATTGCTTTGTCACGTCAATTTCAACAGACATCACACAATGAGACATAGTAGACCTAATACACACCCCCACCCGCAATACACACACCCACACTCATTTGCCCCCAAAAACCCTCTCATCAGACTGTTGGGAGGAAATGAGTAAATCCGACCTGTACAAGGTGACTAATTTCATTCATTTCATTTGTTGGTATCAGCCAAATCCAAACACAGACACTCATATACAGACTACTAGTGGCGGCAGCACCCAAATCCACAAAGCAAAAGTTTCATTGAGACTTTCACAAGAAATTATGCACACGCATCGTTGTCCTCTCGTAAACTCCTGTGCGCACGCGCGCGCGCACACACACACGCACGCACACACTCACACACACACACGCACGCACACACACACGCACGCGCACACACACACGCACACACACACACACATGAATAGGCGAATAAAGAGCACCAGGAAGAGCGAGAAGGGAGCAAATGAAAGTACCTGCGCAGCCCCTGTGATCATGTTCGGAATAAAGTCCTTGTGTCCTGGTGCATCCATCAGTGTAATAACCTTAGAGTCTGTCTCAAACTTTGTCATGCCCACATCCATAGTCACACCTCTAAAAGACAAAAAGTGAGCAGATGATCTTTTGAACAAATGAGGCATGGTTTAAGGCATTCTATGAAATAGGAATGTGGCAGGGTGGAGGGCGGGGCCGGGTCGTGATCCTACACACCCGGTCCCGTATTAGGCTAATTAACTTTTCTTTTTTTTTTTTTTATCTCTCTCTCCTCTCTCTCTCACTGCCGCTCTGCGTTGGCCTTTTCCCTCTCTTTTAAATTTTACAGTGTTTTTTTGGGGGGTACTACACTGTTACAGGAGGTACCCCCCCAGTTTAATTATTTCTGTTTCCCTCCCTCTTCCAGGTAGACGGGGATGACCTGCCGGCAGACGGGGCTTAGGGCACACCCTCGCCCAGGGAAAGAGAGGGGGAGGGGTACGTCATGCTGGGGGCTCCCCAGCCTGAGAGAACGAGGGAGGAATGTGGCAGGGCGGAGGATGGGGCCGGGTCGTGATCCTACACACCCGGTCCTGTATTAGGCTAATCCAGCCTCCGTGAGGGATAAAGGTCGACTGCAGAGAATTGTGCGGGAGAGAGAGAGAGATCATTAACGGACATGTCCATCGTGTGTGTTTGTATTTGTTTAAGGTTTATATTAAACTATTATTTATATTGACAAGCCGGTTCTCGCCGCCTCCTTTCCATTGATCCCTTTACAAAGAACAAACACAAAAACAAGCAATTATATTCGGCATCAAGAAAATTAGACACCATTTTCATTAGAAACAAATGAAACCATCACATTACTGTAATGCGCTCATGCATTTTGTGTGTAATTCCCATAATCCTCAATGCTGATACTCATTAGATTCCCATTTTTGTAATAAATTATCTTTGATAATAGTTGTTTGTATGATTATATACACTGAAGAAAAATTATTCCTTGCTTCAGCAAATATTGCTAAATAAAATAAACTGAAACTGAAATACTAAAAATGTAATGTCAACTTTCCTTAAATGCTATATTTGTGACAAGATATTGAGATTATTCTGTCCTCATAATAATAAAGAAACGTTGCTAATTGTTTTTAGTGAAGCGACAATAATCTGAAGTTTAGTAAACCCAGCCTAATTTTTGAAGATTCCATGGGAAACCACGTGATGCAGAATGTGATTGAATTTTAAGCAAGCATATTTGGGACTGGCTGCCATTTTGGATGAGGAGAGCTCATGGTGGACAACACAAAGTTTTTGGCAAAAAATTCAACAGTAAATTACTTTAAACATAGTGTGAAATCAGTAGAACTGGGGAAATCAGAATCAGTTATTTTTTGCTACCAATTTTCTGTGTATTTAAGTTTATATTCGCTTATAGAAGTTACGTTAACTTGCGTTACGTTAAGTTTGCAAATCTACAGTATGTTAAACATTTGCCTGAATGAGGCTAATTAGATGTGTACATCTTCATAGTCAAACAAACACAAACTGCAAATCTTTTCAACGGGCAGACACTCCTAATCTTCAACCACTGCTCAGGGCAGTCAATCATGTGGCAGCTTTAAGTCCTCACTCGCATCGCAGAAACTCAGCAAACAACTGGTTATTCCAGCAAGTTAATTTCTTTTCTACAACAATTTAAAATGTTTAATGCAAACTAAAGACAACATGAATAAATACATGCATCAATATCATGTGAAATTTCGGTCTGTAATGAGTTTTTTGTGGTTGCCGCTTGCCTTAAACGATTTTGACGTTGTCAATGACAATAATTAATTTTCTGTGTGTGGCGCTTACACCATACTTTTCTCATGGAAAATACTGTGCTCTCGGGCATCACTCATTTCACTCATCAGGAAATAGGTACATTTAAAGTCAGAAGTTTGCATACACTTAGGTTGAAGTCATTTAAACTAATTTTTGAACCACTCCACAAATGTAATATTAGCAAGCTACAGTTTTGGCAAATCGTTTAGGACATCTACTTGAGTACTACATGACATGAGTAATTTTTCCAACAATAGTTTAATTTTAAATTGACTATATCACAATTCCAGTGGGTCAGACGTTCACATACACAAAGAAGCTTGGAAAATTCCAGAAAATTATGTCAAGCCTTTAGACAATTAGCTTCTGATAGGAGGTGTACTGAATTGGAGGTGTACTGTTTTAAGGCCTAACTTCAAACTCAGTGCCTCTTTGCTTGACATCAGGGGAAAATCAAAAGAAATCAGCTAAGATCTCAGAAAAAACTGCTGAACTCCACAAGTCTGGTTCATCCATGGGAGCAATTTCCAAATGCTTGAAATGTACCACGTTCATCTTTTCAAACAATAGTACGCAAGTATAAACACCATGGGACCACGCAGCCACTATACCCATCAGGAAGGAGATACATGGGGACAAAGATCTTACTTTCTGGAGAAATGTCCTCTGGTCTAATGAAACAAATATTGAACTGTTTGGCCATAATGATCATCGTTATGTCTGGAGGAAAAAGGGTGAGGCTTGCAAGCCGAAGAACACCATCCCAACCGTGCGGCATGGGGGTGGCAGCATCATATTTTGGGAGTGGTTTGCTTAAGGAGGGACTGGTGCACTACACAAAATAGATGGCATCATGGGGAAGGAAATTATGTGCATATATTGAAGAAACATATCAAGACATCAGACAGGAAGTTAAAGCTTGGTCGCAAATGGGTCTTCCAAATGGACAATGACCACAAGCATATGTCCAAAGTTGTGGCAAAATGGCTTAAGGACAACAAATTCAAGGTATTGGAGTGGTCAACACAAAGTCCTGACCTCAATACAATAGAAAATGTGTGTGCAGAACTGAAAAACGTGTGCAAGCAAGGAGGCCTACAAACCTGACTCTTTAACACAAGTTCTGTCTGGAGGAATGGGTCAAAATTCCAGCAACTTATTGTGAGAAGCTTGTGGAAGGCTACCCAAAATGTTTGACCCAAGTTAAACAATTTAAAGGCAATTCTACCAAATACTAACAATGTGTATGTAAACTTCTGACCCACTGGGAATGTGATGGAAGAAAGAAAAGCTGAAATAAATTATTATCTTTACTATTATTCTGACATTCTTAAAATGAAGTAGTGATCCTAACTGACCTTAGACAGGGAATGTTTTCTACAATTAAATGACAGGAATCATGAAAAACTGAGTTGAAATGTATTTGGCTAAGGTGTATGTAAACTTCTGACTTCCACTGTAACTCCAAGTCCAATAATTTTCTACACCAATTTTAAATGTTTTAATGCAAATGTCTCATTGAACCTCTTCATCTTAAAGGGAAACCAGCTTACATTAGCTAAGTGTTCGTTAATGTTCAGCTTCATCAAAAGATTTTAGTAGTTCACCCAAATATGCTTTTTTCATAGAAAAACCCTTGTGAAAAACCCTTATGCCTTCTCAAACTAGTATAACTTTCTGTATTCTATGGAACACAAACCGAGATTTCCACTTAAGTATGAACTTCTTTGATGCGGCCTTACTGTCCTTTCTGGATCTTGAAAGTTTTTAACCTCATTGATGTGTTGATATACACATCACATATCCATAAATAAAATCTTTGTTTGTGTTCAGCCGAAGTCAGACAGAAGGGTTTGATATGGCATAAGAGTGCATAAATGATGAGAGAATTATAATTTTTGGTTTGCCCAAAGGAGACACCCTGATCTTGAATCATATGTGTAAACTAGCCATACACATACCGGTTTTTGTCTAACAGGTTAGGGTAATTTAAATAATAGTCCTGGCAGGTCTACCACAATAACTGAAAGAAGAGTCATCTGAGGTTTTCAAGGCAAAAAATAAAAAGGAAACACTTTTGGAAAACATCATTCATGTTTACATAGCACCATTTTAACACATAAGCTGACTTTTATATAAATGTATGCCTTTGGTACAGTGGTTAAATAGCTGTGTGTTTGAAATGAAAATTCTCTCATAATTTACTCGCCCTCATGCCTTCTCAGATTTCTTTCTTCTGCTGAACACAAATGAAGATTTTTAGAAGAATATCTCAGGTCTGTTGGTCCATACATTGCAAGTGAATGGAGGCCAGAAATTTGAAACTCCAAAAAGCACTTAATCCAAAAGACTCCAGTTGTTAAATCAAAGTCTTTCTAGTAAGTCATTCCCCTGATGGCCATCTTTGGAACACTCTCGGGAGGATATTTCCAGTCATGACAGTGCAGCTCCAATCTACTTGAATGGGGAAAGATTACGATCAAAGAAAAAATTTCAAATCAGCAGTGATGTCTGAAAACACTGAAAATCATAAATTGTGCTTCTTTATCTCAGATTACGTAAAAAAAATATATATATAGCTTGTATAGCTAATGCACATTCTCGAGTTAAATTACTGGCGATGTCTGTCTCTAAAAGTTGACAGGATCTTATACCTGAAAGGCAGGACTTCCTTTCTACATCTGTTGACCATGGGCTGCCGTTGGGCTTTCCAATTTCTCCCATTAATTTTAATAGAAGTGGCCCATCTCTGCTAAATTGACTCTGGTTAAATCCATATCTTCAGAAGCGATATGATAGGCGTAGGTGATAAACGGCTCAATATTGAAGTCATTTTCTATAATAATTTCTCCTTGCCCAGTAGGTGGTGATATGCACAAAAGAAATACTTGTTTCTCACCCACACTTATATTGCTTCTGAAGACATCGATTTAACCACTGGAGTCTTATGGATTACTTTTATGCTGCCTTTATGTGCTTTTTGCATTGTATGGACCTACAGAGCTGAAATACTCTTCTAAAAATGTTTGTGTTCTGCTGAAGAAAGTCATACACATCTAGGGCTGGGCGATGTGATGATGTAATCGAATATCGACAATGTCTTACAAAGATCCCGAGGCCAACTGCGAACAGATGATGATCGACAATATTGGGAAATGACAAAACCATGTTGGTGCATGGTAAACCCAAGTAATGCAAGACACGTTCACCTTGAACCTTAAATTTTGTTTTTATTTTCACTAGGCAACATTAACTGTATTACCAAAACTTGTTACTTGAATTTATTAGGCTTATTTAATCGAATTATTATTGTTTTAACATTTATATTCGTCTTTAATTCTTAATCTGTTGGCTATTGGTAATTTTCCATCTGTTGTATTGACAGCTGCTTGTGTGATATGCAAATGGTGTCGATGGGAGATAGTAAATGTTTGGATTTGGGGGGGTGGTTAAATAAGATTTTTTGATCACTCCGTTATTTATTGCTTTTTTTCATTTAATGTGAATGTCTTTTGTTAATGTTTTTCATGTTTCAATAAATGAATAAAAATTTTAAACCAAAATCAATAAAGCAAAAAATTAACTGACCCTCGGCAGGGGGGCTGACGACGTAATCGGATATCGCAAAAATGTTTAAGGCAATTATCGCTAAACTATTTTTTACATATCGCCAAGCCCTTTATAGACATCTGGGATGAAATGAGGGTGAGTAAATTAGATCATTTATATTTTTGCGTGAACTTTAAATGTTTTATATACTCTGTAATTATTGATTTTTGGGATATTTAATTATGCAAATAAATACAATGGAAACAGTTAATATACACTAACAAAGATTATTTCTATGCATTTAGGAAGACCAGCTTGACTAAGCATAGACAGGAGCAGATGCCATCATAGCTAGAGCAGGAAGAGCAAAAGTTGCCTTTCAACACTAATGATTGTCCTCAAAAATGAGTTGGGGACGTCTGTCAAAATGTAGGTAAGTGCATAAAATTTTAAGCTCTTCATATTAGCTACCCATACAGTAAGTGTTGTTGAATTGCATGGCCAGGCAAATTTAAGATCTTTTGAATGAATAGTTTCATTTATAAATACAAACTAGTTGAGACAGTTGTCTCCTACCTGTGTATTAGTCTGCAGTCTGTTAAAATGCATTTTTAATTATTTTGATTTAATTAAATTCTTTAATCATTGCACTGCCCACTTATTTTTTTAAGTGGGCAGTGGGAATATCTAAGTGTGAATTTGTAAATAACAGGCAAGTTTTACAGTGTTATTCAGCTGGCCTGTATTG
The DNA here is from genome assembly GCF_025860055.1 of Xyrauchen texanus. NCBI lineage: Eukaryota > Metazoa > Chordata > Actinopteri > Cypriniformes > Catostomidae > Xyrauchen > Xyrauchen texanus. Next base: position 14,824,625 of record NC_068300.1, on the reverse strand, counting down.
ATGCTGAAGGTTGACAATAAAACCCTTGATATTCACCAGGTGTCTGTTGTTTCTTCATTTTAATAAAAAATAAATGAACAGAACTTTAGAAGTTTAAGCTGCTAATAGCACTTAAAATTGAGCTAAATTAGCTTAAAACGCATAGTTGGGTAAACCTAGACTCTTAGGGTTAAAAAAAAAAAAACTATTAGCTGGCATGACACAGTATTTTAAGTAAACATTTTTGCAGGAAAGCTCATTAATTTGGGCATCGCCAACTAAGGTTTTTAGGTAACATTGCTTAAAATTGGAATTTGCTTAAAATTGCTTCAAGCAATTCGTGAACTCATTCGCAAAAATGATGCACTATATTTTTTATCAATATCAGCACATTGTTTTTTTACAGTGTAGGTTTTGTGAGATTCACACCAACACTTCTGATCTGTGTGTGTTAAAACTGACCTGTCTCTCTCCTCTCCTGTCTCGTCCAGGACCCATGCATAGGCGAAAGAGGCTTTGCCAGCTTTCTTGGCTTCCTGCTCATATTTATGCATGGTTCTCTTATTAACATTCCCCAGTAGATACAACACATGACCCATGAGAGTGCTCTTACCAGCATCTACATGACCTGTACACACAGACACACTAGAAATCACTGGAAGTTCCTTTGAAACCAGCCTCACTCCATGTACAGTGGGCCTAAAAGGACTATGCATGTTGTTGCATTTGGCAAACTATTTAAAAAAAAAAAAAAAGTTGGGTTTACAAATACAAAACAAGATATATACTAGTCAAACTGACGAGAAAAAGCCATTAGACACTGGTTGTAAAACTTAATAGAACAAGTTCGCTGTTAATGTGATAAACTAGACCTCATGAATATACTGTGGAAAGAAAAGTATGTAAACCCTTTGGCATTACATTAATTTATATATACATTTATCTTAAAATCTGGTTTCATCTACATCTAAGTTACAATAATGAACAAACACAATCTGTTTTAAATAATTTCACACAAATTATTGTATTGTTATTGAACATATCGTTTAAACATTCACAGTGAAGTTTGGAAAAAGTATGTGAACCTCTATGCTAATGTCATCAAAAGCTAATTAGAGTCAGGAGTAAGCAAACCTGGAATGTAATTAATGAAATTAGATAGGAGGTGTGGGTTAGAGCTACTCACTTATAAAAAGCACTCAAACATTTTCAGTTTGCCATTCACAAGAACCATCTGCTGACGTGGGCTATACCTAAAAAAAGAGATCTCAGAAGACAGACGATCAAGAATTGTTGCTTTGCATAAAGCTGGAAAGGGTAACAAAGATATCTCGAATAGCTTAGATATTCATTTGTCCACAATAAGAATAATTGTCTATAAATGGAGATGATTTAGTACTATGGCTACACTCCCTAGAAGTGGCCGTCCAGCCAAAATGACTCAAAGGGCACACCATAGAATGCTCAGTGAGGAATAAAAGAACCATAGAGTTATAACTAAAGACTTGAAGAAATCATTGGAACTTCTTAACATCTCTGTCCATGAGTGTTCTACACAGAAACGGGCATGGCAGGACACCACGAAGGAAGCGGCTGCTTTCCAACAAAAACATAACTGCGAGCCTGAAGTTTGCCAAAGTCAACCTTGACACTCCTCAATGCTACTGGGAAAATGTTTTGTGGACTAAGGAAACTAAGGTTGAAGTTTTTGGAAACGACATGCAGCATTACGTATGGTGTAAAAAAGGCAACGCATACCTACATGAAAACATCATCCAAACGGTGAAGTACGGTGGAGGGAGCATCTTGATTTGGGGCTGCTTTGGTACCTGGAGCGCTTGCCATCATCAAGGGAAAAATGAGTTCCCAAGATTATCAAGATATCCTACAGGATAATGTCAGAATGTCTGTGTGCCAGCAAAAACTCAGTAGAACTTGGGTGATGCAGCAGGACAATGACAATAAACATCCAAGTAAATCTACTACGGTAGGGGTATTTATTACTCAATGTTCCAAGAGGTCTGGTCTCTACATTTCCTTCCTAGCAAAGGTCCAAAATATGCTGCTTACATGTATTGTAACTAACAACATTGGCAGCAATAGTACTGAAAAAAAGTAGTGGGATCTGAGGGATCTTCTACCAAAACATTCAAATATTTAATTAAGACTTACTCAGTACATAGCACATAGATATGAATATTAAAAGATCAACAGTTCGTTTTGAAGCTGAATGACAGCAGTACAATATTTTTACATTCAGAATATATATGTATGGGATATAGGAGGCCTTTTGGTGGATAAAACACTCTGTATGGGGGTTCAGGGGTGTCCCCTGAGAAAAAAAAAAGTAAAAGTCTGAATTGACCATTTTTATATTCCCTTAACGTGAGAATCTACTTACAAACAATTTACATATCAGTAAAGCATTAAAATACTGTTTGCTTAATTTAAGTATAAATAGGCTTTCCTTGCCACCCATGCCATGATGACAAAAATCAGTTTTTTTTTATATGAAAGGCTCGTAATATGCTGATTAAACTCTAAAGGCGGCACGTTAACTTGTCCTGACATAAGCCTGGCTTTGCTGAACCATCTGAATCACATATCAGACGGTAAGATGGTATCACTTTGCTTCATTTTTGTTTTCTGCAGTGTTTAAGCAAAATATGTCAGTGTCTGTGGCATTGTCTCTCCTACTGTTGTTAAAATAACAGGGCCTGCAACTACGTACTGTAAATTAGGCTTTGTGTTGCCTCTACAGCAGGGGAGAGAGGCAACAAGTGGACAGCAGGAATAAAAGTGTGTTCAGCACTAGGGAATAGTTTTCTTTATTGAATTGTCCTTCGGTCCGGATCTGGACCGGAGTCCACCTATTGAGTACCCCTTGACTACAGAATGTCTTCAAAAAAAGAATCCAGCTTTTGGAGTGGCCCAGTCAGAGCCCAGACCTTAACCTGGTTGTGTGATGTAGCTTAAGTACATTGTGTTTATCTATACTTGTGACTTTGATGGAGAGGAGATCACATTTTATGACCAATTAATGCAAAAAAAACAACAACAAAAAACAACAGTTAATTCCAAAGGGTTCACATACTTTTTCTTGCCACTGTATATCCACTAAGAATGGGCTTTGGACCAGTTCATTAAAATAAATTGCAAATATGGCTAGGAAAAGTTAAACTGTTTTTTTTGGAGAAAAGGTCTAGCATCATTTGTTTGCAGTTGCCACTTAGTTCGATATGTTGTATCTAATAACATACATTTTAGTATGCGTCCAAATACTTTTAGGGCCATTGTAGTTTACGGATTTTTTTTTTTTCCCAACTGATAACTGAATAAAATTAATCAAAGGTGTAAATTAATTTAACACCAATTAATGAATACACTGATACTGTATATGGCATATAGAAAGAGTGAGAATGTCTCACCTATGACAACCAGGTTGAGTAAATGTTTCCCTCCGTGTCTCTTCTCCAGTTCGGCACGGATGTTGAGCTGTTGTTTGCTCTTTCCAGCAGGGCGGTGTGGGGTAGGGCCGGAAGCATCTTCACTAACAACCGCTGGCTTCGATGGAGTCTCCATGAATGGTGTAGCAATGACCTCAGGGTTCGGCCCTCTGCGGACTGATGTGGCAACAATGCCATTTTCTTCCGCTCTTGACAAAAACCCAAAAGCAATCATCACCTAAGAGTTTCCTGATTTTCAATACAACAGAACTCATTCGTGATAGATGCCATATTTAATTTGACAATAATGAAAGTGAGGCTGTGAGGGATACAGATACAATCTGTTCACTATGTCTAACTGTCTTGAGGTCATGGGTCACATCTAAAAAAAAATATGTCTATTGAAATTGCGGAATTATTTTCGATGTTTTGTTAGCTAAACAAGCAAAATCCTAATACTAAACGTTCTGCAATTCTATCTCTCTTCACAGCATTGTGTTAATTTGCTTCTGATTTAAAATGCTATCTACTCCAATTAAGGTCCTTTGATTTATATAAATACATGAGATTTTTAACTTTCTATGTCAAAAACATCTTAACAAGGTCAGTTAACGTAATATGTTGTTTTTGACAGGAAACATACACATTTTTTGGAAATGTAAATATTTGGAAAGATTGTGAAAACTTCAGCACATGTCCACTATTATAACAATACTAATTTGAACAAAATTTGTAACCATTAAACAAAAGTACTATAGCTGCTCCACCTGCAGAAACTCCAACAGCCTTTTTATTAAGCCCAACGGGTGTGGTCTGTGGCTTTAGGAGTGGGAGTGATAGGCTGTGGGTTAGTGTTTAAGATTAATCTACAGGCACCAGCCAGCTCTGTGGTAAGCAGACAGACAAACATGGGCCTAGTCTAAACACCTAGATTGATATATTGTACTTGTTATGACTATTGCAAAAAACAGAGTGACATCTTAGGAACACAATATATCAAGCTATAAACACAGAGTTCCTCACTTATTTAATAATTAAGTATTTAGCTAACGATTTTACAAGATGCCTTCTTGCATTCCTTCTGTGCTACTTTGCAATTTTGTCTATATAGCACATGGATTTTTAAGACTCCAGGTTGAGTCAAAAGTAGTTCAACTTGGAAAATTGTAAAATCTTAAGGCCCTAGCATTTTGTTCTATTTAGTTGAGCTCCACCAAAATGTTTTTAACCCTATAACACAGCCCGACAGTACACTCATTAAAGTGCTTTGTTCATGGACACAATGTTGATCGATCACAGATCTTCCCTTTGCTGGGTATGAACCTACAACCTTTCACTTAGGAGCCTAGCTCTTACACCACTAAGCAAAAAACACCCTGCACATCTTAATTGGCTTACCTTCGCACATCAAAGCCCATGGTCTGCTTCTTGCCTGATACAGTCATACGTGCAACCTTTGGGACAACCTCTGCTTCAACACGATTTTCTGGAGCCTCCCGTGCTTTAGCTAGGATGTAGAAAACAGTTAAATTTGCACACACCTCATATTTAATTGTGCTTTTGAACTAACAAATGAAGATGTACTACTTGAATACTTCAAAAAGGTTAAAAACAAATCAACTTTTTATATAAATCCAAAAAAAATTCTCAACAAATAAGATCCCAATGTAACCTACTAATTTGATACAAATCTCTTGACCATAACATGCTTTAAACCTCATACACACTATTTATGCTTTAATTTGAAAATGCAGTAATTTTGCTGCGTTCATGGCTTTCATCCTAGGGCTGAATACTGATACAGATTTCACGATTTGGTTCAACTCCGATTCACAAGCTCTCGATAAAATTTCGATTCATATGGGTACATTTGTGTTATAATGTCCATTTTTTTAATATTTCAAAGAAATTCTATTAATTAATGCGTTGAAATTGCATATATTACACTGATGAGCCAAATCATTATGACCACCTGCATTATGCGCTGTCGCCAAAACAGCGCTGACCAGCAGAGGCATGGAATCTAAAAGACCCCTGAAGGTGTCCTGTGGTATCTGCACCAAGACATTAGCAGCAGATCTTTCAAGTCCTCTAAGTTTCGAGGTGGAGCCGCCGTGAATCGGACTTGCTGATCCAGCACATCCCACAGATACTCAATCGGACTGAGATCTGGGGAATTTGGAGGCCATGGCAACACCTTGAACTCTCAGTCATGTCCTTCAAACCATTCCCGAACAATGTGTGCAATGTGGCAGGTCACATTATCCTGCTGAAAGAGGCCACTTCCATCAGGGTATAACATTGCCATGAAGGGTGTACCTGGTACCTGTACAAGACGACAAGCCTGAGCATCACACTCCCTCTACTGGCTTGTCGTCTTGCCACAGTGCATCCTGATGCCATCGATTCCATGGATAAACAGCGCACACGTACACGGCTGTCCACGTGATGTAAAAGAAAACCAGACTCATCGGACAAGTCAACCATCTTCCACAGATCCAAGGTCAAGTTTCTATGCTCGCGTGATCACTGTAAGCATTTTCGACAGTTGATAGGGGTCATTATGGGGACTCTGACCGGTCTGCATCTACGCAGCCCCATAGGTATCAGTAAGCGATGCACTGTAATTTGTGACCCATTCCTCCCGTAACCACCAATAAAGTTTTCTGTGACACCACCACCAGTAGACCTTTGGTTCGGACCAGATGGGATAGCCTTTGTTTCCCTTGCACGTTGATGAGCCTTGGGCGCCCAACACCCTGTTGCCGGTATGTTGTTGTCCCTCCTGGTAGGTACTCGCCACTGCTGACCAGGAGCACCAAGCATATCTGAACAAGCCTTCAGATATGCTATGACCCAAATGTCTAGCCCTAACAATTTAGCCCGTCAAAGTCGCTCAGGTCTTTACTCCTGCCTATTTCTCCTGCATTCAACACGCTGACTACGAGAACTGATTTTTCGCTTACATTTACATTTATGCATTTGGCAGACGCTTTTATCCAAAGCGACTTACAGAGCCCTTATTACAGGGACAATCCCCCTGGAGCAACCTGGAGTTAAGTGCCTTGCTCAAGGACACAATGGTGGTGGGTGTCGAAACAGCATTCTTCTGATTACCAGATTACCAGTTATGTGCTTAGACCACTACACCACCACCACTCGCTACCATCTACACAGATGTTGACATGTGGCCTTGTTAGTAGATGATTAACATTATGTATGTTGAATACATATTTTTCTTCCATTTTTTTTTTTAAATATTAACAAGTTTTTACATTGATATGTAGAACACGTGCTTAATCGGTACAGTTTTTTTTTTAAGACTAGCTGTATCAGCCAGAGAGCACTTATAAGGAGAGAAGACGTGCATAATTTATTTAGAGCATCCATGTGTGATTCAAATTAAATGTTTCTTTTGTTGTTTTTAATCAACAACTGACTGTAAAAAACAGAAAGGGTACAGACACTATTTAATGACATTTGGATCTGTGAATCTGGTCTTTGTACACAGAACAAGTTAAACCAACTTTTACTTTCAACACGCAGTGAAATTACCTCTGTGCCAGGGGTGTAAAGTAATAAATTACAAATACTCACGTTACTGTAACTACTTTTTTCCCAAGAATTGTACTTTAAGTAGTCAAATTTTTTAAATACTTTTTCTTGAGTATATTTTAAGTGCTGTAACTGTACTTTTACTGCACTATTTTCCCACCAACTGTGTTCACTACTTCACTGTCCTGATTTAATTTAAACCGGCCGCACCACAGTGAAAAGGGCCAATTGCTTGATTGTGTCATGTGACTTTAACTTGCTCAAGCCAGATATCAGCATTAATCCTGATTAAAAAAGATTTACTTTTTATTTCCTGGCATCTGTAGCTGCATGTTTGATTGACAGGTGGCTAATGTTTGAGCGGTAATGCGGGCATGCGTCTAAATGGCCAAATACACTTTATAATTTCGCCAATGCCCGTCTTGATGAGGATTTAATGTAAACGCAGTCGTTCATGTCTAAAGTGAATTTAAACGGTGGGACAAAAAGTGTATTTGCATCAAAATTATGTGTACATGTATCCTAATTGAGCACTGTCTAGTAGACTATGTCATATAAAGGCTATTAATCAAACAACATTAACAAGGAAACGAGAAAACCACTCACTACTTTTGACAGAATAACTTGAGTAGCTTTAAAAGTATTAATGTAATAGAATAAAACAGTGACATTTTTAATAATAATATTTTTTAAATATTGTTCGTTATTTAATAATACTGACCCCTGATGTAGAGAGTGTGTTAATTGGAATAATAAATTACCAGGAAAGTAGAGATGATAAAATCATTATTTATATATTTATAATTATGATTAGCCTTTATAAAAATAGAAAAGTATCAACATTTGTAGAGCAATACTTCAGCAGAACATTCCACCAGTCACAAACTTCAAGAATGAGAGAACAACTATTTCTGGGCATAAAAGATACAAGAACTAAATCAATACATCTGAAAAGGAGGAAAATGTAAGTAAAATGTTCGATATAAGTGAAGGGGTGCCAAAAGTTTTATGCTCCAAAAAGCACATAAACGCAGCATAATAGTAATACATAGAACACCAGTGGTTTAATCCATGACTTCAAAAATGATATGACAGGTGTGGGTGAGAAACAGATCAATACTTAAGCCCATTTTTGCAAGAAATTCTTCTCTGCACAGTAGGTGGCGATATGCATGAAGAACGTGAATCACCAAAAAAACAAGAAGTGAAAGTTAAAGTGGAGATTGACTGAGCAAGGAGGAGGAATTAGATATTGATTGTTTCTCACCACATCTGTTATATTGCTTCTGAAGAGGCACATGGTTTAGACTACTTTTATGCTGATTTATGTGATTTGTGGAGCTTCAATATTTTAGCACTGATTTACTTTCATTGTATGGACCAAAAGAGCTGAGATGTTCTTCTAAATATCTTAATTTGTGTTCTGCAGAAGAAAGAAAGTCATACACATCTGGGAAGGCATGAGGGTGAGAAAATTATGAGATCATTTAAATTTTTGGGTGAATTATTCCTTTTTAAGCGTGATGTATCCCCTGTACCAAACAACTTTTCCCATGCCTGCTCTACCTCATCTATTGTGCAGGACATGACGTGCCAAGTGATCCTGCTTTAGATAAAAAAAGATTTTGCATTCCTTGCATTGTTTGAACAAGTTTTAATCACAACAATAACGCTCTGTTGGCATTAAGGGAAATTTAGACCCTACATATAAACTGATTTTAATGTGTGTGGAGCATACGGGCCCGTAATTCTCTCTCTCTCTCTCTCTCTCTCTCTCTCGAACCATCATCACAGGCCGCCTTTATCCCTCGCGCGCCTCATCAGGCCGATTGGGGGCCGGGCGCGCGATATTCCGACCCGGCCCCGCCCCCCTCCGCTCCACAATGCGTTTCATACATTGCGATTTAAAAAGTTGATCCATGTATTGAGAATAACTTTTTAATCTTTTCATTTCTGTTATCATGTCTCGCTTTTATGTTTTGGAATCAGACTAATGTAGTGTTTATCACAGATAAGTGATGTATTTTAAAAGTTGGCATACAGTGTCTATTATAATGGGGCATAGGTTTTGGAACCTTGTGGTGTTTTTATATGAGCTACTCTTTTACTCTTACTTGAGTAGTTTTTAGGACAGCTACTTTTACTCTACTCACACTGTGCATAATTTGTACTACTTTCATATTTCAAACAATTTCGACCTTTAAATTGAAGATGGTGCAACATCTTTCTTGAATCATTTTAAACCAAATCAAATAACATCCCAATGAGAAAGCTCTTTTAAAACATACTATTCTGATACACTGTTATATTTGAAAACAGTGTAAATTTTATGAAAGGCAAGTTTCCTGTTTGGTACAGTATAATAAAGTGTTACTCATTTTCAGATGAACAGATGTGTGTGTCAGTGTGCACTACTTGTGCTTAGCCCCATTTTCTCGCTATCTTACTGAAAATTAATGAGTCAACTCCTCCACGCTGTAGCAAAACAGGCTCACATAGCCAGAGAGGGGGAAGGGATGAACAAAATAAGCCTTTTCTGTCCCTGTAAGGTAAATGGCTGTAGGGTTTGCAAGGTGTCTCGTCATAGCAGTAGAGCCGTTTCAGTGACAACAGCCACAGCCAGTCATCTCATTCAGAGCAGGGAGTGCTCTGGCCAGGAAAGGGTTAACTCCGTCACGTCACTTGTACTCCCACACTGACTGTGCAGTTCCAGCACACAAAGGGTTAATGCGTTAATTATGCAATCTCTAACCCACAGTACTAAAGTATGATACTAGAGCACAGAAGAGGAGTTGATAAGGGAGAATACACAATTAACTGTCTTTCATTAAAAGAATGTTTCTCAGGAAAAACAAAAGTCTCACTGATCTTGAT